>NW_010405330.1:38565-42443 GCF_000710305.1 Buceros rhinoceros silvestris | reverse complement strand
GTTTCATTGTTTGTTCTGAGAATTAGTAACAGAGCATCAAACATACGTAATAAGTGCTGTTTCTTATCTAGTATATCTGTGTTTAGATTCATTTTCAGACATCAGGGTGTAACACTGCAGCATTTCCAGGCCTGAGGGTTTCCTTGTTTAACTTACGGCAGCTCATTTCCTTTGCAGTGATAGTCCGAGCTGCTGACTGCAAGAAGGTGTACCAGATAGAGCTTGCTCCCAAAGAGAAAATTATCATCCTCATCTGCGGTCGGAACCATCATGTTCACCTTTACCCCTGGGCTTCTCTGGATGGGTCAGAAGGAAACTTTGACATTAAGCTTGCAGAAACTAAAGGCTGCCAATTGATTACAACTGGAACACTAAAGAAGAGTTCTTCGACTTTTTTGTTTGTGGCTGTCAAAAGACAGGTTTTTTGCTATGAAATTCACAGAACTAAGCCTTTCCACAAAAAATTCGGTGAAATTCAGGCTCCGGGAACTGTACAGTGGATGACAGTGTTCAAGGACAAGCTCTGTGTTGGCTACCAGTCTGGGTTCTCTCTGTTGACCATCCAGGGAGATGGACAATCTATAAACCTGGTAAATCCTAATGACCCCTCGCTTGTCTTCCTCTCACAGCAGTCTTTTGATGCCCTTTGTGCTGTGGAGCTCAGTAATGAGGAATACCTGCTTTGCTTCAGCCATATGGGAGTATACGTCGATTCGCAAGGTCGAAGGTCACGCATGCAGGAACTAATGTGGCCTGCAACTCCTGTTGCCTGTAGTATGTATATGTTTTTCTGTTGCCATATCCCTGTTGCTGCTTTACTTGTCTAAAAATAATTAGTATTGTATTCTATTTTGCTTCAGTTTGTCTTTCAATATCTACAGTTTTAAGTTCTGGTGAGTTAACAAGATACATAGTTCTGCCTGGTGGTAGGTTTGGACTGGGCTGAGATCCTAGATGCTGCAAGAAAAGAAGCTCTGTCTTGTTACAAAACACAGAAGAATGAATAATGGAATGCAAAATAACTTTTACAGAGAGTAGTCTTGGATGCAAGACAGTGCAAGACTACCAGTCTGTGAAATTTTCTAAAGGTTTTTGCTCCCCTAGAGAGTGTAAGTGTCCAGTTGACTGTAGGATGTCTTCTGTGTGCTGTACTCAAAGTAAAGTTAAAGAAGAAATGTAACTGTGCCTCTAAGAGTTCCTAAAGATAACAAAGGAAGAGGTAAAAATACTGCTTTTGGTAGCAGTTTGGTTTTAATTTGAGGGGGAGAATTTCCAAAAATAATTTAGGCAGGTAGAGGGTAATTTTTCAGCCGCTCTGCTTGTTTCATTGGTTTATTGGCTAGTTAGAACAGAAGCACCTGCAGAGCGTTTTTCAGAATTCGGTAGCCAAGGCAGTTGATAAAACCAGGAATTCTATTTGGAGCTCAAATAGCAATTAAAATGTTTTGAATGACTGAAGGCACAAAATAGCTTTTTGTTTAAATAGTACAACCAGCAGTCAGGTGTGTGTTGGTGTGACCGGGCCAGGCCCTAATAGCAGTTTGTTTAATTTTAATTGTCTTGAACTGAAATTGTTTGCTTGCTTTACTCTACCCTAGTTCTGTATAGAAGTCTGAAGCAGAGGCCCAAGGAAACAATGTAGTTGCAAATTTACTTTAAAACACCATTAGCCAAAGCTAACATTTCCTTTTCCTGTACCAGCTTTACAGTTTTTTGCATGTCAGCAAACTAGACGTGCTAGTTAATGGGTTTGTCTGTTATTCTTAGAAGCTGTTCTTGCTGTAAACTATTTTACAGCGTTCTTGTGCAGTCCTGAGTAGCGTTAGCCTAGGGCTGCTTTGGTAGAAAGAGCAACTTTTTCTGCTGCCAAAGGGAACTGGATTACTTCCCATTATATTAGCCTTGTCCTCCCTCCTCAGTCCTGGCATCCGTCAGTAGTGACGGTGACTTTGATGACCTCCTAGTGAGACAGTTAAAAAAGTGGAAATGGTTCTGCCCCTGTTGCACTTTCTGCGGTGGTGAAGGACCATGTTGTAAAGAGATTTTAGGGTACGATGGAGAATTTGTCTCTAGGGCATTCAGTCCCCTTGTGCCAGGAGAGGCTGAGGTCTGCGCTAACGCAGTCAGCTTTGTTATATCGGGATGCCTGTCTGGGTTGCAGTTAAACCAGCTAAATGGGCTGGTTCTGTGCTGAGTCAGTGAGGTGTTGGGGCTGATTAGCCTGAGTACGGCGCAGTGCAAAGACTCAGAGCCAGCAGGTCTCAAAGCTGTAGCATGGACAAGCCCAGTGTAGACATTGATGTTTCTCTGGGAACCAGTTGAGATCTGATCAAACACATCAGCTCTGACTGGTAAGTGCTGGTCTTGGCCAGGCGGAAGCAGTTGGTGTTTCTGTCTGATGTTCAGTGGTCACCCTTGATTTGGACAGCTGTGCCCCCATGTAGTAAATATAAATACTTGACCGTGAGTCACTCTGGCATACACATTTACAATAGCTGTCCAAAGCCTTCTGTGAATGAATTTGAAAAATAGCACTACAACCCTACTTCAGTTCTTCTAAGAAGATTATGTGATGTGTTTAGTGTCCTACTGGGTTAATTTCCTTCTGTTTATTGAGGCAGTTCTTTTTGGTATTAAATCCCATCAATTTCTAGTAACTGCTGTTTGCATCAGGACACAGCCTTTACATGAACAGAAGCAAGTTGAGAGGAAGCTCTAGGGATCTCTGCTTTCCATTTGACCTAAAATAAACTTGTCTACTGGTGCCT
Organism: Buceros rhinoceros silvestris; assembly: GCF_000710305.1. Lineage (NCBI taxonomy): Eukaryota > Metazoa > Chordata > Aves > Bucerotiformes > Bucerotidae > Buceros > Buceros rhinoceros. The sequence goes on along the minus strand of NW_010405330.1, from coordinate 39,675 downwards.
TTTATGCTTTTAAAAAAGGTTGAAAAGATAAAATGGTTGTGGGCTTTAAGCATTGTGACATTTTTCTGTTAACCTGATGAAAGCAACCCCTACATGAATATCTGAAGCTAGATAATTGTTAGCAAAAGAGGAAGGAAATAGAGAACAGATCCGCATTGTGACTTCATGACCCACCTCACAGATGGTGGCCCTCTCTTTTCCCCTGCACACAGCAGATGTGTAGTTAGTTTGCTGCTTCCAAAATGAAGTAATCTGCATCTGTAGAAAAGCTAGCTGCTCAGTTCCTACCAAAGCAAATTTGTATGCATCTGAAAACTTCAGATGCCATTTTGCAATTTCACGAAATTGTAATTTGAAGTTTAAAAATACTGAAAGGGTCAACTTTAAATCTTTCCATGATGATGCCTGTTGTCGTCAGCAAATCTATTACCACAAAAATACCTCTTTGAAAGCGGGGCTGGGAAGAAGTGTTTTAAAATGTGGTTTGTACATAGTGGAAAACTTATAACTATTGAAATTTGCTCAAATATACGTCAGTTCTGGACTACTGAGACCACATTAGGGGTTTGTTTGTTTTTAATCCGTGCAGGTTGCAATTCTTCGTATGTCACAGTGTATAGCGAGTATGGTGTTGATGTATTTGATGTTAACACTATGGAGTGGGTCCAGACTATTGGCCTGCGAAGGGTGAGTAATTTTAACGTGGAACTTCATTGGGTTAATTCCGGTTCTTCTTCACAATGTGTGCTAGGCTTGTGTTAATTCTCTGCCTCCTTCCTCAAAACAGATCAGACCATTGAACATGGACGGCACACTGAATCTCCTTAACTGTGAGCCACCAAGATTAATATATTTCAAGAACAAGTTCGCGGGTGAGTACTGAACAAGGGGAGAAATGGAAAAATGATACAGAGCTAACTGGGTAATTTTAAGCAATGTTGCCTTTGCATGAGACTAAACTTGTATTGGATGCGTCTGGGTCAACGTGTACCTGTGTATGTGAAATCGCTTTGTGATATTACAGCAGGAGCTGCCCTCAGTGTGCCAGAAACATCTGACAACAGCAAGAAGCAGATGCTTCGAACTAGGAGCAAAAGAAGATTTGTATTT
>NW_010405330.1:25119-38451 GCF_000710305.1 Buceros rhinoceros silvestris | reverse complement strand
CGGTTACAGCAAAGGAGGTAAGAATTTAATCGTGATGTGTAATTTGATATACATGATAACATGCAGAGACTGGGAATGCTAATAGTAAAAATTACTCTGTTCTTTTAGGGAAATGCTTAGAGACCCTGAGCTAAGGTCAAAGATGATTTCTAACCCAACGAATTTCAATCACGTGGCTCATATGGGACCAGGAGATGGAATGCAGGTTCTCATGGACCTACCACTGGTAAAATACTTTTAACAAGGGAGGGAGTTATACATACATTTGTTCTTGCTCAGAAAAACTGTGTGAAGATGAGTTGAATGGGCTTCAAGTATTATCTCTGCACCAAATTCTTCTTTTAATCATTTTGAGAAAGGTGAACCATCCTGATCTGCAATGCTTCTAAATCCTGTGCAAGGAAGTACTGTTAGCTGACTTACAAATGAAACACTGAAAGAAGTAGATATCGCTGCCAGGAGCTTGTTAGTAGTTTTGTAAATGATCAGTCTCTCCTCCTTCCTTTTTCTTGTTTGTCGTCTTAAAATAACAGAATGAATTTCTTTCCCCCTCATCCTCTTGACATTCTGCTCTGATATCACCTCCAACAGGCTTTGAGCACATCTATCACATGAGCCTTATCTCTGCTGAAATCTCTCTCCAGAGTGACCATTCCTCACTGCAAGGCTCCCCTGTGCTTTCCTCCTCTTCCTGTCCCTCCTCTGCTTCCCTAGTCAAGGGTAGGAGTTAGGAACTGGAATGGTGTGCTTGTGGCACTTTGCTAATTCTAGAGCAAAAACCAAAGGGGAAAAAGCTAATGCTGTGGAGGTAACTAAAATGCATGTAAGTTGCAGTGCTTTATAGCATTATTTTGTATTTAACAAATACGGCATTTTGTGAGCTATTTTAGTGTTCAGTCCACGAGAGGAAGGCACGAAGGTACACTTTCATGTTCTGTACCTTCTGTTTTATAGCTGCTAGTCAGGCTTTCTCTTGTCCTTCCTTCTCAGCTAGTCCGGGTGCGGGCAATGCATTTGTTCTTTCAGCTGGAGGAGGAAGGAAAGCAGAGCTGTTGATACAGTCCCTGCCCCTTCATAGAGGGTTTGCTGGCTGTCAGGATCCAGTGGCTGCTGTGGGGCTTAGTTCTTTCTCTGTCTTTCTCAGGGTTTGTGTCTGTTACTGAAAATATGTGGATGTGGTCAAGTAAGTTCAGAGTTTTTCTACCAACACTGGGTTGTAATAGCTTCAAAAGCACAGTAAAGTTTTCATGAGTAACATCTCCTAGTTGGATAGCCCTTGTTGCTGGCTAACAAAGTGTTTCGTTTCAACTGTAGAGTGTCCTACCTGCTGCACAGGATGAAAAACCATGTCCATCTACAGCTAACCTCTCACGGCAGCAGCAGCAGCAGAGAAACAAAACCTATGTTTCGTGGCCCTCATCAAGTAAGACTGGAAGCAAGCTTGTCGATTCTGAGCTGCACTTCATGCTTCAACAAGAGGTGTAAACCTGCCCTTTTAACTTTCTTCTCTGCAGGTGGCAGTGATGCCGGAGGAGCCATGCCTTCCCGAAGCATGTCTGATCCTGACCAGGAGTTTGACAAAGAGGTAAAGTAGCTTTTATTTAATGAAGACTGATGATATCCTGTTGCTGTAAATTGTTTTCTTTTTCCAATAAATTAAATTTCTGAGGAAATACTTCATAAAGACCGTGTTCTTGATGGAGATGTTTTTCTTCCACAGATGTTTTTTTCCAGCCTGTAATATATAATTGCAAGTTAGATATGCCAGCACAAAAGCAAAGCTGTGAAAAGATCTTTTAATGGTGATATTTTAAGAAGTGTATTATGTCTCAGATTAAGCTTTGTAGACAAGGGAAATTTGACTAATTGATTAAATGTCCTCAAAGCTCCTAAAAATGTTCTCTGAGCTATTAGCATAGAATAGCAAAGTAATATGACTAGTTAAGTAACTTTTTCTGCTGCCTTAAGGAAGACATTTTGTCATGTAACTTGAGAAGGAATCATATTTCAGAACACATAAAACTGCTTTTAGCAAGAGTTAAAGTATGTGCCAGTGGTCACTAAACTGAAAATATCCTGGCCGTACAAAACGGGTGTCCCTGAATCGAAGGAGAGAAGATGTATGATTTTTGTTTCCTTGATTTATCATGGGTGTAGCTTCTCCCAAGCTTTGCTGAAGCACTGCCTGTGCAAGGACAGCGTTAGGAATTATTCCAGGGAGGCAAACTCCTACGTGAAGATCTTTGCATCTTTTTAGCACTTTTTGTTACCAAACTACAGGCCCGTGTCATGCTCTGGATTTTGAAGGGTGTTTTCCTGAAGCCAGATCTTTGCAGGATGCTTTAATACACCCCAAGTCAAAGCATTTGCTCAGAGTTCTGATTACAGCCATGCTCTTGACTGCCTTTGTCACCTTGAGTAAGCCATTAAAAGCACATGGAAAAGGGGATCTCTAAATACAGGTGCCCTTGAAGCTGGCCTGATTTTCAGAGGTGCTGGTGATGGCCAGGAGACTTAGTTATTCTGCAGCTACCTTCCCAACTTCTGTACCTTCCCTGCTCTAATGATGATTGCTGTTTGTAGGCACAAGTAGTGATGGATTCCACAGGTTTTGCAACATTTTCTTTTTTGGTTGATCTTACAATTTTTTTATGTTGGCTTAAATCTAAAAAAAAAAAGTAGTCTGAAACTTGAAAAAAGAGACTCTAATAACCACTTTTCACTTTATACTATTTTTCCCATGGCTTTTGGCTTTACCGTGGCATGAACTGCATCGTGTTGAGATAATCTTGCTATAGATGATCTTTTTATCATCTATACATTCTATATAACATTCTTGAAGGATGTTACCTTTCAATCTATTTGCTAAATACATATTTCCTTTCCTTGAAATAACTTGCTGCGACGGTACCGTTTTTTCCTGTGCGGTGTTTCATCAGCTGTGAATGTCTGCAGTGCACAGAGATGTAACTCACCCAAATAGTGTGGAACTTGCCAGCCATCCCATTGAAGTGAGACCAGTCTGTGAAGGCAGATCTCCAACCACCATTCTAATGCTGGGGAAATAGATGGTCTTTATCAGATATTGACGTAGGGCGCCTCCAGGAAGTATGTTCTGTTTCCAGATCTCCAGGATGGTACTTGGCAATCGTCACTCTTTAGTCAGGTGCTTCGCATGCTTGTTGCTGTTCTGTACACAGTTCATATGCCTGTTTCCTTACTTCTCACCAAACTGAAGATGATTTGACAGTAATTGTTTACAAGCTTATGGGCAAATAGATCTCCTCCTGGGATTAAAAAACACAGACTGGTAAATCCAGAACAACAGTGGACAGAGCAATGTGTTTCATCAGGAAAGCTTTGCAGTGGCTAAAGGAGTGGAACCTGGCGTGTAGCAGTTTCCACGTCCTTTGCCATAATTTCTGTTATGTCAGAAGGTCACCTTCAAGGCTGCACTCTGACCTGTTGGCAATAGTGGAAGTATTTGAAAGAATGTTTAGCTATGAAATTAACCTAATACAGGCTGCTTCACAGGTGTTGCTCATGCACCTTGGAAAGCTTTTGAGTGTAAAGAATTGATTTTAAGCAAGCATAATTTTTTTTATGTTTCTCTTTAACAGCCTGATTCAGACTCTACCAAACACTCTACCCCATCCAACAGCTCAAATCCGAGTGGTCCCCCAAGTCCCAACTCTCCTCATAGGAATCAGCTCACACTAGATGGACTGGACCAGTCAACCTGTGATGCATAACACTACCGCTCTCACCATTCTGGCTTCCATCTTCTACTATTCCATGGAGCATTCAGGAGAAGGGCAAAGCTGTCATTGCTAGTGCCAAGACTGACACTGAATCTCTAGTGTTGTACAAGAATAATTATATATCCAGATTGTAGATACAAACTATTGAAATGAAGAAAATTCTTTACTAAATAGCGATCGAGCTTTTTATGCAGGATTGTTCACTGCTCAGTTACGGTTGATTCCTTTCTGCACAGCTGTGACACAGTTTTATTGCATAGGAGCATTTAAGGCCACCAGTAAATAGTCTTATTCTTATGCTGAAAAAGAAATAGAGAGAGATACTGATAATGTTGCTACAATATCAGGAATATTATTTTTCTATAGAATGATGTAATGTCTCGTTAGCAGGAAATCCTTTTAGACACAATTTGGACTTCTAAATAGGAAATGCGAGCAGGTCTAGTTACATCCTCAGATGAATACACTTTTCCCTTTTTCCCATAACTGTTTGTTTCCTGAATCTTAAGGAGAATGCTAGGAAGCTGTAGGTCGTTTCCAACTTCAGTAGAATCACCAGGAAGTCAAATAAAAGTTGGTTACAGTTTTGTGGCCTTTTAATTCATTAAGCCATTACAGATACAGCTGCACAACTGTCTTTCTATCTTTCTACCAACTTTTTAGCCTTGTACATAGGACTACTGCCACTTATCTTTTACCCATCCCCTGCTTTTTAGTCCTCATCAATCAGTCATTAGTCAGGGCTTTTAAAATACTGGTAATTACTGCTGTGAAAAAAATTTTACTCCTAGTTCCTGCCTGCCTCCTCCTGAGAAGTTGTTTCTCCTGGGTTTTTTGGTGTAAAGACACACTACATGGTTTAGCTAGCAAGCCTTCTCGTGGACACATTGCCCTCGAAGTCTGCTTGATCCAAGGGACAATACCGCACTAAAACATCGGTCTGCTTTATTGGTTACCAAAGTGGAATGTGAAGGATGTGTAACTGGGGGTGCTGCTTTTCTCATTACCTGTATCCTCACCTGCATGAAGACCCCATGATTCTTAATCGAGTATTGATCATGTAGAAAAATGCACAACACACTCCTGTATATTTTGCTATGGCCCACGTGCAGTGGTGATGTTTTGCCTGTATATTTAATCTCATGCTTCCATGTATTATACATTTAGTAATCAAAGATTTGTGACCATGTTTCATTAAAAGCTTGTAATTAATTCAGTGGCTGGCATATCCAGTTTGTCATTGTCACACTAGTGTGCCTTCTGTGCCAATTTTATGACAGTTGGATGTCACTTATTTAAAATCTGGTTTAAATGGGCTAATGATATACCAATGGCTAATGTTCTTTTCTGAAACACTGTATAGGACGTGCACTTATCTTTAGTTTAAACTGAGTGTTCTAGTCAACATTTAATCCTGTTACGTTAAGTGTTCGACAGTACTTGCTCTTTTTCTCAGATTCTTGATAAAGGGGCTCGGTTAGAGCTGGACACTACTGCTTTGGGGGTTTTCTGGTTTTTACTTTTTTAATGTAAGTCTAAGTCTTTGTAATTATTGAATTGTGAGAACATTTTTGAACAATTTACCTGTCAATAAAGCAGAAGAGGGAGGTTTTAAAGTTCCTAGTTGTCTGTCTTGACATGTGACAACAGTCTGCCACTGACACTTGCTTGAGTTTCATGTTAAATTCACTTTGTTGACATGGACCTTTTACACGAACTGAAAGATACTTTGAAGCTCCGTACCTGAATGCTACAAGAAAGGGGTGTGTTTCTGCACGTAAATGCATGTTCAGGAGCGATGGAAGTCCTTTTGGTGGAATACAGTGTTGAAATTTTGTGCCCTCGGTTTGTGTTAGAGTTGTCATTTCATCAGGTCGCTCGCCCTGTTAATTCTGTTACTTTTAAATTATTTACATGACTATTTCCTTATGGCCAAAGCATAGTAAGGAGACTCCAGGATCTATTCAGGCATCCTAAGTGTGATAAAACAGTAAAGATTTTTGAGTTGTCAAAGCAGTAATCCCAAAGAAACGCTTGGGAAAGTTTCAAGGCTTGGTGTGTAAACAGTGCAGCCCCTAATATAGGGGTTTTTTTGTAAGGCTCCCCTCCTGCTCCAGTATTTGAGCACTGCAGAGCTCCCTGTCGCTGGAACAGAGCCAGCATCTTCTCTGGTGTGTCCTGGGTGAGCATCATCCCTCATCCCTCACGGGGTGCCAGAGTGCTCCTGGGTTACTTGTCGGTTTGTCTCACCCGTTTTATGCCAGGTTATCTTAATGGCCTAGGTGGGTGTTATGCACCCTGCTATTCCTTGCTTGACCAAACGTACCTGGTCAAGGCCAGCAAGGTGGGGCAGGTCGGCTTGGGAGGGTGCACGTGCACGCTGCCCTGGAGATGAGAGTGATAGCTGGCAGGAGGTTTGAGGGCTGTGTGCCGGAAGCCTTCTCACAAGTATTCATGCTAATCAGCCTTTGACTTTTAAAAAGCGTTTCCACTGCTCTTGAGCTGATTTTTCTCTGCACAGTGAGGACTTCGGATGACAACAAAGTCTTTAATTATGGGGGTATTAAATCATAGCACTCAGCAGTGCCAGGGCTTGGTTATAATTTAAGCAGAAGAACGTTTCTAGAAAAATAAATTAATTGCTCAGTATGAATACATTATTCTTTTTTTTTTTCTTTCCCCTCAAGTCTGGCCAAGCAGAATTCCTCCCCCATCCTCCACTACAGCCCTTTGCAAATCTTCTCTTCCCTTAAGGCTTCTGAGTCTGCTTACCTAAGGAGTCCTCTTAAGCCCTCAGGAGAACTTTTCAGAAATGTTCCTCCAATCGCACGCTTCCTTCTCCCTGGAAGCTGCCAGTCTAGTATTACAATTGAGAAACTGAGTTATGCAAGGAACAAGGTCGCTGCCTGTTCTTCCTATTCTATTTGAACAGAGGCATCAGGTCCCGAGGCCAGAGCACTGGGCGTACTGCTCACCAGAACTTGTTGGTCACTTCCAGCACAGATCTTTGCCCGTATAGTTTGGAACGCATCCTGGTGTCTCTTGCTACCCAAGAACTAAGCTCATCTGCCACCACCTCTATCTACAGTGCAAATGTTCAGAACAAACAGCTTCCTAAATGGGTGCAGACTAGTAGGGGCGGGTGGGAAGCATCAACGCCTTTTGTTTGCAGGGTGTCTAACACAGCTCAGTCACAAGGAGGGCACTTCAGCAAGGAAATGCTGAAGCTCCAGGCACCCTCATTGCTTTGCACAACGTCAGATTAGGCACCCCTCTGAGAAAGGATACGTGAAAATCTTAGGAGCTGGCACTGGTAGTCTAAAGGAGCAGGGAAGCGTTTGAGGAAGAGATGACTGTGGGAACTAAACTGCACCTTTAGGTGCAGATAAGCAAAGGAACAAAGGATGATGTCACCTGGAGACCACAAACCTTGTCTTGCTGCTAAGTTCAGCCTACTTTAAAAGGAAAATGAGAGGCAGTATACTTGCACGCCGGGCTGTGGAGCATCTCATGTTCCTGTTTGCACCCTGCCGGCTCTGTACGAAGCAACTCCTGCAGGCAGAAGCAAGGATGACGTGCCAAAAAGTAGCAGTCGCTCGCCCAGCCCTTGCCATCCATTGTGGTGGCAGCAGGCCTGGAACCTTCTGTCTGCTCACCCCACTGTAAATGTGGCTCCCCTCTCAATTTCCCCTTCCTTCCCTCCTTGGCAGCCTTGGGCCTCTCTCAGCTCATGGGGCAAGAGCTGCAGCTGCTGCCGCCCTCGCCCAGCACAGAGCAGCCCCTTTCCTAGAGGCTGAGAGCTGCTCCTTGTGGCTTCTTGGGCTCACCACCAGCAGGGCAGTGCAGCAGCACGGGGTTGGAGGAGCTCTGGTTCGGGTACCGTGGGCATGGGTGCTGCATCAGGGGAGCAGGAGGGAAGCACAGCGCCTGAAAGAGCCAACGCCATGTCGGCGCTCCCTTGCAAAGCCCTCTGAAAGGTGTTTCTGAGGATGTGGGGTGATGACGAGAGCGGCCATCAGCTGCACGCCTGTTGTGGGATGCCAAGGAAAGCCGAATGTTGGCAGAGCGTGTCCCAGTGGTGAGTGATGCTCAGACTAGCGTTGCCGGCGAGGTTAGCTGAGGACAGGAGCAGAAGGCGGCAGGACGTGCTCAGCAAGCGGGAGCCGCAGTGCTGCGCTCCTGCCAGAGGAGGAACAGAAACTCCGCCATCGGCCCCTTCCCCTCCTTGCCGCAAAGATTTCCCTGCTCCCCAGTAAGCTGCAGCACTTTTCTGTCACCCGGTTGCACGGCTTTATGTGTTGTTTTCTCATAGGTAAAACTCTCAGAGTTGCTGCAGCATCGTTCTCTGTCCAGTCTCTTGCGCAGTCCCTGCTCTGCGGTCCCATGAGGGAGAGCACTGGGGAACCGACGAGGGATGGCCACAGCTCTGCTGCCGCCCCGCAGTGCCTCGGCCAGCTCTCCGGTGGTGCCAGACCCTGCCAAATCCCCTCCTGCTAAAAAAACATTTTTTAAAAAAAAGGTATTGGGCCAAGCGTGTTTGTGGGCTCGGTGGTAATTTGAGCGCTGCTGCCTGCCGCTCTGTCTGAGTCTGGATTTGCACAACTTCTGTGAGCAGCTGTAACAGTGGAGGGAAGGCGCAGTGATAGCCTTGGCATCCATTAAGCGTGCAGGTTGCTTTTTCTTTTAAGACCCCGGGAAGCAATGACTCCTAAGATCTTGCCATTAACACTAATGCATTTTGCATTAGTCTGTCACAGCAGGGGGACCCTTGACTCTCAAGACCGAGAGCAAAACAAAGCCATCAGGTGCCCAACCGTGCTGCGCACATCGTGGCAGCATAAACCACCCATCTAATGCGCTGCTTGCCAAAGATATCTGCGAATTAAATTCCTTGTTTAGGCAGGATCCCAGGAGAGACTTTTACGTACCAAAACCCATTGCGTTACCCTGCTTGCACCATGGGCTGTCGGCATGCGCCGGTGCACAGGGTAGTGATCATGGGTACAGCTGGTTTTCCAGCAGCTGTTGGCCCCCAGCATCGCAAACTGACTCTGGCGCTTCATTTTTTTCTGCAGAGCTCCCCCCTCCCTGCGGCGCTTCCTGTACGAGCCAGCGAACGTGGCTCCTGAAGGAAAAGTACAGAATGTGCTGTGCTAGCGCACTGACAAAAATTGATCTCTACTTTAATTAAAGCCTCTATTGTAAGTGACCTCGAGCTGCTAATGCATTTTAAACTGAATCCTCGCCAGCAGCAAATCCGTACACCCTAATACGAGGGGTGACCAGGCAGCGAGCCGTGCTGCTTCCCTCCCTGCCAGCCGTGCAGTCGGCTGCGGGTCCCCTGAGACCATCCCACCTCACGGACACGCGCCTGCCCGCGGCTCACGCTGGAATCCCCACATGCCTAGGCAGCAGGCAGAGCTGATGCAGGGGAAAGGTACCATCCCACCACCATCTTGTGCGGTGGTCCCTGTGGCTAATGGGTTGTCTTTTCCCTCCCCTAGCACGTGGCCATGGGATGCTCTTGCCTCTCACCTTCAGCTCACACTGAGGGGCTGCAGCCACCGAGCCCCCCCATGATCCTGGAGTGCGGGGCCCAAAATTAGCTCAGGGAGGGAAGTGTTTTGCTCTGGGGTGAGTGGCAAGAGTCTCCTTGGGGGATGGCTCTGACCCCTCTCCTTGCGCAGGGCAGTGCTGCTGGGGTGATGGGCTTGCCTGGTGCAACAGCCTCCAGCATGCAGCACTGCATCGGCCCTGGATGAGGGAAAACAAGTTGCGGGTATGTGTGTTTAAAGGCTTGTGAGCTGGAGAGATTCAGCCACTTGCAATGAACTGACCTGAAAGAGGAAAAAAACACAAAAAGGCTCTCACAGGCAGCAGGTAAAACACCCGTACGGATACAAACGCCTCCCCCTCTGCAGTGAGCCCCAGTCATGGTGTGGCCGACAGATGCTGCGGCTGCTCTCGCAGCACCATGGTAACATCGCGGTGCCATTGCCTCGCACACCGGCTGGCCGTGCTGCACCGTGTCTGCACCGGCCCCCCAGCCCCTGGGCGTTGTGCAGCCTCGTGGAGTCCGGATGAGAGCTTGGGGTGGGGGAACGTCCCTTGGGTTCGTGTCATGGGAGTGATGGTGCGTTGTGGGGTGAGTGTTGAGGGCCTGGCCCTGGGTCTCTGCTCTCCACAGAGCTGCACTTGCTGCAGGACCACCGGATGGTGGTGCACCGTGTCTGCACCGGCCCCCCAGCCCCTGGGCGTTGTGCAGCCTCGTGGAGTCCGGATGAGAGCTTGGGGTGGGGGAACGTCCCTTGGGTTCGTGTCATGGGAGTGATGGTGCGTTGTGGGGTGAGTGTTGAGGGCCTGGCCCTGGGTCTCTGCTCTCCACAGAGCTGCACTTGCTGCAGGACCACCGGATGGTGGGACTTGGGTGTCCCCAACCTGCTGGTGTCAGCCACCAGCAGCAGCAGCTGATGGCTTCCTCTGCTTTTTTAGGGCCCCCACCCTGCTGTTGTCACCCCCCAGCAGCAGCAGCTGATGGCTTCCTCTGCTTTTTGACCCAGCTGGTGACCGTTTCATTTGGCACCAATCACCTGAGAGCCACAGCAGAAACTGCTGTCTGGGCAAGTTGCTTTTCACCCTGGTGGTGTGAGAGAGACCCTCAGGAGAGACGTGCATGGTGAAATCCCAGCGGTGTCCCCCAGATCACAGTTTTCCTCCCAGCCCCAGCTGTGCCCCGCTTGCAAAGTGACGTAGCCACTGGGGGCCTGGGTATGGTCTTCCCCCCTGCCTGGCTCCTGTTGCGTCCTGCCTGCTCGCACTGCCCGGTACCAGAGGTCTCTCCGGGGGCAGCGGAGGGGCTGGTCTCACAGCCTCATGCTGCCTGTCACCCTTTGTCAGGGCTCTGATGCGCCTAATGATGAATTGCCAGGCCTTTGAGAAGGGATTATGTCTTCCAGAGACTAGACCAAAATATAATAAACTTAAAATAGCTGCTTCCTTATGGAATATGCCAACAAGCCCTACTGAAAACCCAGTAGAGTGTAAATTTGCATAAATTTGCATATATCTCCATAATTGCAGCCTCACCCATCAGACCTGCTCCCATATCGAAGTGCTGCCTGACATTGTGGGCAGCTGAGGGTATTTGACACACACCAGGGCACAAGCACCACCACTGAGGAGGCCCCTTGGTGCTGCTGCTGCCCCAGCTCTCGTTAGAGAGGGGCCGGCAAGACTGTCCCCAGCAGCCATGGGGTCCTGCCTGCATCCCTCCCTGGGCACCTCCGGTGCCAGCGCCAAAGCTCCTTCCCTTTTGCCACAAGAAAATGCGCTTTGTCACTGCATGGAATCATGTGATAAATCCCCGGGTAGGTCCAAGATGGTCTTACAGCTGTCGGCCTGGGTGCAGAGGGAGGGAGCAGGCTCAGTGGAGGGGATGGGGAGGGAAGTATTTGCTCAGGACTGTGCCTCGTGCCAGTGCCCAGGGAACATGAGGGAGGTCCCCGAGAGGGACCCTGAGCAGAGATCCCCTGGCACCAAGCACACTGCTGGAAAGCAAAATAATCTCCTTCCAAACCCAACTAATGGGTCCAAGCCCTCAAGGCTCCAGGCAACATTTTGAAATGTATTTGAGCACTGGGTTTCCATCATGCATCCAGGGATGCATCCTCCAATCTGCTGCATGCCCTGGACAAATCCATCACAGTCCTGGCCAAAGTGCAAGGTGCTGAGTTAGACCCCAGCTTCCCCAGATATCACCTGAGACCCAAATCTCAGTGTTGTTTAAACTGTCTAAAAAGGACTGATACCTACAAAATACAGGTTAAAATGCAGAAGCAACACCAGGGAGCCCCAACGGCGAAGGTTTGCTGTGGTTTCCTTCACCATCCAGACACTTTTATTCAGGAGGGATCTGCTTGTGACTTAGATCCCAGCATGGTGTGAGGGCTGTGAGGGCTGGAGCGGTGGTGCTCTGTCCAGGGAGTTGGTGGCTGTTCCCAGCATGAGGCCACGCTGTCAGTCTCCATCTTGCCTGCGTCGTACAGCGGGTTGACGTAGAAGACCTGGTGGTCTTTGGGAGCCATCTCCTGTGGTGTCTCCTCTCCAGGGTAAGAGTCTGGTGGCTCCTGCAGCAGCGAGGGAGAGAGAAGAAACCAATGGGGAAGGCAAGCAAAACCCTTGGCAAACCACCCAGTGCTGAGTCTCTACAGCAGATGAGGAGCTGGTGACCCGTGGGAGGATGGGACCATTCCACAAACCCCTCCCGGCCTGGGGAAAGGAGGACCCCTGCCAGGTGCATTGCGCCTCCACTGGCACTAAGAGGGTCCTGTCACCTTCTGCCCACAACTGAGCATCCTCATGACCCCAAGGAGTGGCGACTCACCACGTAGAACATGGGGTTGTCGAAGCCTTTGTCACTGGCTGGCTCAGGGGACACCGGCTCCTCCGCTCTGTGCCAGGGCTGGGGAACGCGCAGGGCGGGCAACCTGGGGAGAGACCTAGGCATCACCCACTCACACCCTGCCTGTCCCAGCAGCTCCCCTGGCCAAAACCAAAAGGGGGTTTTGAAGAGTCTTCAAAAGGGGGATGAGAAAATACAGGGCAAAATTTCAGGCCGGCTTTGAAACGGGATGTTTGTGCCCTTTACCAGAGAAAGGCTGCCCTCTCCAGTAGAAACCATTAAGCCTGGAGGACTGGGACCTGCATCCATCCTGGAGGGCAGAGTGTGTCAGAGGGAGACATGAGCACAGTCTGTGCTTTGGAGACATCGCTCTCCCCTGTGGCCTAAAATGAATTGCCACAGAGCTGACACCTGTTCCCACTGCAGCCTCAACAAGCACTAATTGCTTCTATCATTACTTTCATCATGTTATCATTTTATCAGCTTAATCACCATCACCACTTTTATTATTTTCTTCATTAGTCTTATCCTAAGGGTCCCAGTCACCCAGGAGCATCCTCTGCACCAGGCACCTGGTGCAGGTGTGCCCAGCAGTGGCTTCACACGTTGCTGCAGGTCCTGAGAACCCACCGATAGGTAAAGGCTGTGACCACAGGCTCTCTGTGCCGTCAGAGGAGCTGGGCTCTCTGCAGGGTGGCCACCATGGGCCCTTTGTGGTGGAAACAAGCTAAATTCGATGGTTCACTGGTGGCCGGGGCAGCTCTGCTGTGTGGAGGCAGACTGTTTGGGGGCTCCCAGAGCCGTCTGCCTAATTAGCATCATCCCTCCCTGCTGATATGAGAGGCCTCCACTGCGCTCAGTAGCGCTGCCCAAAAGGGCTCTGCCCCAGAGCCACCCAGGGACACGCAGCAGGAGCGGTCGGCTGGGGACACCGCCTGGGCTCGGGTTCATCGTTGTCTCCTGTAGCTGCATGAACTTCCCTCGCTGCTGACAGAGCCAGTTTCAAAGGCCTGTCCGGCATCCAAAGAAGTGTCAGTGCAAGATAAATCATCAAGCAACAATTATGGAGCTGGAAGTTTTATTTAGAAATTAAATGAAGGCGAGGGTTTATTGCTAGGAAATGTCATGTCAGCACGTGCTGAGCGGCAGGGCAAGCATCCCTGTCCACAG
>NW_010405330.1:24770-24993 GCF_000710305.1 Buceros rhinoceros silvestris | reverse complement strand
AACGGGCAGGGCAAGCATCCGTGTCCACAGCCGCTGCTGTGCAGCGAGAAAACCCCGGCAGAGGAACCAGATTTGTGAGCCTTCCCCAGGGCCAGCGCACCCTGGCAGGCACCCGTCGCCTTGCACACACAAATTGAAGCAATTCCCATCCGCTGGTTATACAAGCGCTGGGTCCATCCAGTTTGCCTGGGTCACACACATGGGCTGAGCCGCAGCGGCTGGG
>NW_010405330.1:17277-24639 GCF_000710305.1 Buceros rhinoceros silvestris | reverse complement strand
CAGCGGCTGGCCAGGCTGCCCCACACACAAAGGCGCCTGCAGTGGGTGCCCTGTCCACTGCCGGAGCCTGTCTCCAGGCTGTGAGGGGAGCGGGTGATGGAAAAGGGTATATCTGACCAGCTCCCAGCCGCCGTGAGGTCAGGTGCCGTGCACCACTCCGTCCCTCCCCGGGGACCTGCACTCTGCTCTCTGCACAGCGTGAAAAACTAACGCACCAGAAGCTGCGTTTACTTCTGGATGTTGTCACTCCCTTTCATGGCTACAAAGCTGTGGGACAAGAGCTTTGAATTATTTTGATGCATTTCTATTTAGCAGCTGGCAGTTTCAGTCCTGCATCCCCCAGCAGGACTACAAGCTAACAGTTAGAGGAACGGGAGATGTCCCCAGGCAGCACGACCAGGCAGCACAGAGCTCCAATGGCCCCGCAGCAGCCCCGCTCCCACCAGAGCATACCATGCCACATGGCACCAAGAAGCAAGTCCTCCCAGCCAAGTACCAGTCCCAGAGGACAGAAGTGCCTTTCAGCCACCTCACCTGCAATAAATTGTGAAGAGCGAGGGCAATGGTTTTAGACTAAAAGAAGGTAGATTTAGGTTAGATACAAGGAAGAAATTCCTTAGCATGAGGGTGGTGAGACTGTAACAGTTACCCAGAGAAGTTTTGGCTACCCCATCACTGGAAGTGTTCAAGGCCAGGCTAGATGGGGCTTTAAGCAACCTCATCTAGTTGAAGATGTCCCTGACCATGGCAGGGGAGGGGGACTAGATGATCTTCAAATGTCTCTTCAAAGCTAAACCATTCTGTGATTCTATGAACCAGTAGCTTTGGGTATAGAAGACTTCGGCCTCGCCCACCACTGTGGAAGCTCTGGGCAGCACTGCATGCCCCTGTGCCACCAGGCAGGAAGGACAGCCTAGGGTGACAGCTGCTGCCAAGCAGGAGAAGCCTGGCAATACACTGCCCCATTCCTACCTTAGCTTTCCCTTTCTGTAGAGAAGGAGGATCCCACCAAGGAACAGGAGACCGAAGAGTAGCCCCAAGACGGTTCCTGCTGTGACTCTCCTCAATGTGTGGCTCCCCACTTGTCCGCTGAAAGTGCTGCCTGTGGCCACTTCCATTTTGCCTTGTGAAATGCCAAGTCCTTCACCTGGGAAAGGGCAGGAAGAAATAGGGGTGAGGACTGGACAGCCCCACACTGACTCTCGCACAGGGCTGAGGAAGCCTGCAGCTGGGTCTGGCACTGCTCACCAGCTTCATCACCTTTCCCTGAGGACTGGAGCTAGAATGCTCAGCTGAGTAGGCTCAACTGGAACAAGCCCATGTGGACTTGCTACCCACACAACAACCACCAGGTCCCCTGGATGTGACATACATGCTCATCAGCATTGGCTGCCTCCACCTGCAGTGATCTGTTTGTTTGGAAAGCAGCTCTGCAGAGAGGGCCTGGGGGTCCTGGTGGACACCAAGCTGACCATGGCCAGACATCGCATGGAAGGACAATGGTATCCTGGGCTGCATGAGGAGGGTTGCCAGCAAGTCAAGGGAGGTGACCCTTCCACTCCTCTCTGCCCCAATGAGACAGGAATGCAGGAATACTGAGCCAGGCTCTTCTCTGCGAAGCCCAGTGACAGGGCACAAGTCGAAATGTGGTAATTCGACTTAAATATAAGAAAAAAAATGTTTCACTGCAAAGGTGGTCAGTCATGAGGACAGGTTGCCTGGGGATGTTGTGGAGTGTATCCCTGGAGGCATTCAAAACCCAGCTGGACATGGGGGCTGCTGGTGGGGCACAGGGAGCTCTGGTCAGCAGTGGATTTAGGTGCACCCGCAGGGGATGTGCCAAGGAGCACCATGCGTTACCGTGCTGCGCTATGTCCTCCATGATGGCTGCTGCCAGCTGCTCCGCGGTGGTGCCTGTCTGTGCTCCTGCGCCATCATCGATCAGCACAATTTGGATGAGGGGAGTGGAGCTTCGGGGTATGAGTCCCAGGAAGGTCTGTGCTTTGCGCACCTTGGACATGGCCATCCGCACGCCAGTGTACCTGGGCTTTTCAAAACACAAGGAGACACGTGAAGCCCATGAGAGTGGTAGGCAGAAAGTAGCCACCTCTATGGACAGCCACAATAGATGCAAGGCCCGCCTATAAATCTCCATGTGAGCCCCATCACAGAGCTGTCATGCCTGTTAGCACAGCGCCATTGCATTTCCCAAATGAGAGGTTCATACCGCTCCTCCCTTCCAAGCTGTCACCACCACCCTCCACGCAGCATCCCCTTGCAGAGGCGAGTGCACCAAGAAAGCAATTTCATGTAGCACACCCATGAAATGCTGTATTAAGACACGTGCAGCCATAAGGAGGGCCGGCAGCAGGCTTTCAGCTCAGGATCAAGAGAGCAATACTCTGATATCGATCCTCCCAGTGTAACTTGGAGCACACTTTTCCCCCGCTCCCCGCCCCCAGCAGCTCCCAGCCAGGAGAAGGGATGTCATGCCGTGTCCGACGAGAAGCAGAGCGAAGTGACGCCTTGTAGAGTGTGCATCTGAGTGCTGACCAGTGCCTACTATCCTCCCAGTGCTTGCCTACTGGGGAATGAAAAAGCAGCCCAGCATTGGGAGCCATCTCCCAGAGGCCACAGGATCCCCTGCTGCACGTTTGCCTGATCCCAGCCACATGGGCTAATCTCCCATTTTTTCCAGACCTGAGCTCCTGGGTGACCTCCTGTGTTTTCTAGACCATACTTCCCAGCGAGCCCCCCTGCATCCTTCCCCATTGGGATGCCAGCAGCTGTTTCTGCCCCACACTGAGGGGTGCAGCGTGGCTGTGGTGGGGAGCAAGGGAGGCTGCACCAGCCCCAAGGGCATGTTGGCACATCTGAGAGGCCAAATGCGGAGGGTGAGCCCTGCTGGGTGGTGGGGAGTGAGGCTGAACCACCAGCATTGCTGGGACCTCATGCCCCCCACACAGCACCACCAGCATCGAGAGTCAGCAGCAGAAGCGGCTTGTGGTTCCACTGGCCCTGCCCAGTTCACTGGGCTGATGTACCTGGCTCAGCAAGGTTTGGACCACTCTGTCCCGGTACTGCTGCAGGTCAAAATCAGGAGTGAAATCCAGGCTAATGGTAGCACCTGCAGCCCCAAAACAGACAAACATGACATTGTCACTGAGCCCAGGCAGAGAGCTGTTGCAGCAGGCAGCTCTGATTGACACGAAAGACACTGGGGACCCTCCAGTGCCAGCTCGGTCTGGCTGGGCTCAGAAGCAGCAGCTCCACAGCCCTACAGTGCTGCCCCAAGAAACCTCTTCCTCCCGCACTGGACTTTTTATCAACTGGGTTTCAGGAAAGGCTTTAATTTTCCGCTGTATTCCAGAGAGAAGCTTTCCCTGGCAAGCTTTGTCCCATGGGTCCCTTCATGAAGCCCTGCATGCACCTGGTTTGGGGGCTGCAAGGCTGCAATTCAGCAGTGCTACCCCGGCTTAGAAGGAAGGTGGGGATGGGTGTCCACCTGCTCTCCTCGTACCACTGCACCGCGGTCACCAAGTCAGATAATACATCCTGGGAAAAAATGCAGGTAAGCATTTCTTGTAATACTAAATTCTCCTAAAGGCTTTGAGGAGCTTTGCTTTTAGGAGCACATTGGAGAAACATGTGGTGGTGTTTTAATGGACTTGCTATGATACACCAAATATCTAGGCACAACTGTGCATGAAAAATTCCCCTTAGCAGCCTTCCAGGTGAATTAATGGAGAAATGCCCATTGCAGGGGGAACACTGTCAATCTGCATGTTTTAATTTTAAATGAAATGAAACAAACTTGCTGCTGTAAAGCGACATTATGGTGAGAAGGGTGCTTTTCCTCTGAGTGTTTTCAGCTGCATACACTCAGCAGAGCCCTATTAGCTTGACGAGCTGTGACATCCTGACAGATAAACCAGAGGCAGGGACAAAGGGCTGAGCTCAGAACAGGCTCCCAGAAGCCAGATGCTTCAGCGATACACCTTGGGAGGCTGGGATGTGGATGGGACTGTGGAAGCAGCGCTGCTGTAGAACTTCAGCCCGCCACCAGCAGCACACCTCCGCACCCAGCTTTCCCCCGCAGAGCCAGGGTGCCGTGCCCCCCACTCACCACAGACCCTGCAGCAGTGGCCAAGGGGCTGCAAAGGACTCCGGCATGCTGCTGGTGGGCACTGCCCGCCCAATGACCGGCGCAGGGCTGTGCAGATGCGGTGGCCATCCTGAAGGAGAGCAAGGCAGCATCAGTCCCTCGCCCCACGAATTGCAATGGCACCCCCTACACTGCGGTGGGAGGACTCACCAGGGTGTTCCCACAGGCACAGCCAGACTTGTCAGGACAGCCAGTGCCCGTCACCTGGAGAGTGCCATTGCCATGAAACTGCAGTGGGGCAGAGGGGCCCCGCAGGTAGCCGGCCCAGGCCTCAGGGCTGCTGAACTCCTGCATGGGGAAGAGCAGCAAAGCAGGTGAGTATCCCCAGCCAGGTCCCAGTGCTGTCCCCAGGCACCCGGCCACGCCACCTGGACACCTGGTGCCATGTCTGACGGCCAGCTTGGGGCACCCCCAAGTGGGGCACTGAGTGCAGCAGGGAAATCCTGCCAACATACCCATTTGGGCTTTTCCACAGGGCCAACAGAAAAACCCTCTCTAGTTTAAAACAAACAAACAAACAAAAAAGGACCACAAATAAATCATGAGATGTCTGGGTTGGTTTTGTTTTTCCTGCTTTCTTCTTTTCTGCTGTCCCAGAGAGTTCAAGTTATCAGTTTTTCAGAGATGAAGGGGCTGGATCTGAGGTGTTTTCCTTCAACCCAGGAACGTTTCAGTGGGCTTGGCATTAGTAAAGGCTGAGCTGGACTGACCAGCCTCATCCTGCCATGCTGCCAGCAATTTCCTCACCCACTGCCTTCCACAGGAGGCTTCTCCATGCCCTGGAACAACAGGAGGGTTTCTCAGGCCCTGGGGTGAAAACACCCCACGCAGGGCAAGGAATAGGGTGGCTACAAAGAGTCAAAGTAGCTCATAAGGTCAGATTTTAGGAAATAAGCTATAATCACAAAAATAAAGAACATCTTCTCCTTCCATCTCATCACTCGGCAGCAGCCTCTGCCCCAGGGTGCAGACAGCTGCAGTCCCTGGAGGGGCGGAATCTGGGGGGGTTGATGTGCTGTGGGGTAGCCCCCAGGAATCAGTGGGACCAGCATTAATCTGATCCACTTCTGCTCGTGCCCGTGGGGAGCTCAGCTGGGGTGCTGCCTTGTCCAGCCTCACCTGCACCCACCTGGACACTGAGTTTATGAACCAAAGAGCCTGGCCCCGAAATGGCTGATCCCAGGCAGCGCAGTGGTAGAAATAATAAATAACTTATGAAATGTCTGCCGCATCTCTCCTGGAAGGAGCCTGTGTTTACTGCTGCAGCGCCTGTGATCTTTCACTCCTCCGACCGGCGAGGGACGGGCTCATCGTGCGCCTGGTTCTCGCGCTGAAGCACAGCAGGCTGCCAGCGTTTCTGTAATTACCCCTCCAATCAATTAAAGAGCAAAGCAAAGCAAAGCTGGAAGATGATCGCTGGGCCACGGGCCATGTTAAGGTCAGGGGTGGGAGGGAGGTGTCCCCAGAGGGTCCCTGAGCAGGGCGGTTGTGGGCACGTGCCTGGGAAAGGTCAGCCCCTGTGGGTGCTGGAGAAGATGGCATTTGCTGGCGGTTTGACCTGTGCACATTGGCCATTTATTTTCAGTGCGAATAGCGAGACAGCCTGTGCTCCCACACCGCAGGGAGGGAGACAGTAACAAACCAGTAGAGAAACATTTCTAGACCATCCGCAGCAGCAGCAGCCCACGGAGCTGCAGCACCATGGAGTGCCTCGTCTCCCAGCACAGTGCCGCTCCTCCATCTCCAGCTGGTCCTTCCTCTCCTGACCTACTTGGATAGTGCCGAGGAGGCGTCAAGGCAGTTTCTTACCATGCCCACATTACCTGGCCCATGACGGAGATGCTGCGGAGAGGAATTACTTGCTGCGATGAGTCGATGTTTACCCGGAAGGAGGTTTCAGGCTGGAAGATAACATCATCATGCTGACACGGGACGCGTTCCTCATCCACGGAAAAGATTTGCCCACTTGACTCGAGCTCCCCGACAGGAGACACAGCCTGCCAGAGCATGGGGTTGAACCACGAGTTGTGCTCGGCATTGGCAAACCTCACTGTTGCACCTGGAAAAACAACAGGAAAGGTTGAGCATGACCCGGACCCAGATCCACAGCCCCAGCAGGTGCATCTGGGTTGGTAAAACAAACAAACAAACAAACAAAAGACACTGCTTGGCCTGAAGTGGAGACGCTCATGCTGTGGGCAGGGAGCAAAGGGCTGGTCCTGGCATCATCCTCCCGGGCACTGCTGCAGGGAAAGATTAACAGTGCTCAGGGCTGGGGTCTTCACAGCTCAGCCTGGGCCTCACCTCTGGCTGTGGTCCCCCAGCCCCAGATCCCGCAGAACAATTCCTCCCTGCCCTTCTTTAAAGCTCACCCTTATGGCCAGGGACAAAAAACTCTGCCCCGCTGTGGCTGAACTGGATGAAAATGGGTATGATAATTAATGTCCCAGTTTCCAAGCAGGCTGGCAGGCCTGCAGAAATGTGACCAGCCCTATTCCCCACAGTGGGTAACCCCAAAACCAGTGCCTCATTTAACCCTGAATTATTCAACCATTAACCATTTCCCTGCTGGTCACTGTTAGTATCATCATGCAGTGCCCTGCTTCCCTCCCGCCCTTTCCCAGCAGCTGAGTTTTCACCGGTTCAGCTACCAGGCAGGCTTTTGGTGACCGAATTATTTGCATTCGTTTTAAATTCTTGCTTTTAAAAAAATCCATTTCTGAAAGTTGCCCGTTGATTTCAGAGGAGCAGCACATGGTTAGAAGGAAAGGCCAGTGCCAGCTGCCAGAGCATCGCTGACATGGGACAAACAGCACCAGAGCAGAAAAATGATAGAGGTGAAGGATTTCAGAGTGGTTCCAGACAGCCTGATACCACAGTCCTTCCTCTGGGCAAATCTGTTTGAGATTTCTTTTCTCTTTTTACGCTTTTTTTGCCAGTCAGAGTGCAGGCATGGGCGCTCTTCTTGGACTCTTCCTTACCCGTGGCCAAACAAAAGTTACTTGCCTTAAACACCCAAAATACATCTCCCTAGCAAAGAGCTTTCATACTAATACCTGGCACCGATGAAACAAACCTGCTGGCTCGGTCACGGCAAACCTGGGCTGGAGGCTCGCGGGGGAGGGAGGGAAGGAAGGATGCACTCGCACCAAAATGCCTGCACGCATTGGGCCAAAGGCCAGCACGCTGTAATGGCT
>NW_010405330.1:10682-17174 GCF_000710305.1 Buceros rhinoceros silvestris | reverse complement strand
TTCAGCTCACCGCTGTGTAATTCCTGACCAGTTTTCTTTAGAAATACCATGGCAAAGAAAATGAGGGCTTTGATGTGGCTACATGCTTAACAGGCAGGGTAAAATACAAACAGTATTTGCCTCTCTGCTACAACTTCAAAGGCTTCCCTACTATAATTACTTTTTCAGAAGATGGGTGATCTAGCAGGAAAAAGAGATCTGATGTGAGGGAGGTCATCAAAGAAAAGGTATTAAAAGAGAGGTGATTCACTTTGCTCTGAGGTGGGACAGCAAAGAGCTTTTTAGAAGAGTCTGGGCTGAATTTGCATTAATAATCACGAGCTGATGGGGTGACTGGTCTGGGCACAAAATACCTGAGTCACAGCCCGGATCCCAGCTGCCATCAAAAGCTGCGAATGCTGCTCCAGATGCCAGCACGAATTCTCCATTCAGGGGCAGGTACTAGATGAAGAGATTCATAGTATAACTGCGCAGTCCCGCTGCCAGCCACCCAGGCTTGTAATCAAATAGCAGTGCTAATTATTAGGCTGCCTATTACACTTGCTGTCTCTGAGGCACTTTACAGTCGTTAGGAGTTACCCTCGCCATGCTCCACGCTAATAGGAAAGTATCAGCTCCCATTTTTACAGATGGGGACGCCGCAAAGGAGAGAGGTAGTTTGATGTTATCTGCCAGTAACACAGAAAGCCCTAAAGTGTTCAGGGAATCAGGAACCAGGAAAAAGCAAGATAAGCTCTTTTGACAGTTACTTTCTCCTCTTGCACACACTCCCAGCAGCTCAGGAATGGTTTTATACGTTGGTATGCCATGAAAAACCCAACCTTACTCTCGAAATGCCATGGGGTCCCCTCACTTCCTGTGTTCCCACCTCTGGGGGCTGCGCTTGCCCCACAAAAAATAACTCAAGGGTCCAAGCAATGCTTGGTGAGGTGCCAGCTAGTGGACTTGCACTTGGTGTGAGCAAAGGAAAGCACACGGCAGCATTTGGTGCAACTTGTCTCAGTCAGACCCTCTTTTTGTTGGGTAGAACATCACCAGCAGGTAGCCAGAGTCTCTACACTTGCCTGGCTTCAGCCTGGACCAGCTTCTGCTCAGAGGCACAAGGACAGACCTCAACAGGAACAGCTCTGCCATGGAAGTCCTTTCAGCAAGGAGCTGCAGCTACCTGGGTCACCAGCTGGCACTGCCAGCTCCAGGACAGGCCATGGCAAATGACTGAGTCAGGTGACGCATTGACAGCACATGCGTTATTCAGACCAGCCCATCTTATTTTACTTTTAGAAACAGCCAGAGAGCAAGTCGAGTTTTCCCTCAATACTTTCACGTGTCAAGGAGAGAGTGATGCTCAAGGCTCTCTTCTACTCTAACTCAGTCTATCCAGGGTTTTAGCATCACTCTCCAGACAGCAGCTGGAAGCCCTCCAGGAGCACGTTGTGCCGAGGCACTGGGTCCTGTGCTCAGGCAGAAGCGTGTTAGATGGGATTTTAAGATTTCGTCTACTTAACTGGTCTTTAAATATACATGTAGGTTAGAGAAAGCAAGACTTATGAATGACTGCTGTGGGTGGCTGCAGCAGCTCTCTATCCTTGGGCCTGTGCTGCCCGAGGACGTGCTGTCCCACACAGGGACTGCCAGGGGATGGGGTGGACAAGACAAAAAGCTTCTAACTACCAAACTGTAGGCAGCTGTTTAGAATCTCTGTGCTTTGGTGGTGCTTTGAAGGCCATAGGCCAGGACCCCTCTTGGTTCAGGAACCATGAGAAGCCAGGATGGAGAGAAGAGGTTGGCTGCCACCAAGAAGAACCCTGCAGTGCTCCATCTGCTTCAGACCCAGCAATGTCATATGTTGGGCTGGACAAGAGGGGATGACGAGGTGAATGGCTGAGGTCTGGACAACATCTGCCCCAAGAGTATGGTGTCTCTTCATCAGCCAGGAAGAGACCTTTGCCTGAGGACACTGCTCCATGAGACCATAGCATGTTTCATGCCTATCTAGAAACCACAACATCCTGTGCTCTGAATTCCTGTTATTCTGGAGTAAAGCCAGTTTTCCCAATACTGAAGCACTGAAAGAGTCTGAAAGGTCTGTCAGGATACCAATGGCAAGGGGCCCTTTAACTGCAGATATAAAAGCCGTGTCTAGTGATGTTTCCAGGCTCAGGACTTGGCCTGCTTTGAGCCGGACAAGGTCTATGCTACCACCTTCTTTCGAAGGTGCTTCACTTCAGAAGCGCCCTGGCTTGCTTTCCTGTGAATTCACTCACAAACGGGTGGTGGGACACCTTGAAGCAGTCAGCTAACACCTATACCCAGGGCAGGTACCAGCAGCACTGTCGGCCAAGGCCCCTCTCCCAAACCCACTGGACCATTTCAGGCTGGAGCTCCTCACTGCTGTCTCTTGCCCAGTTTGCAGGTTTTCACTCTGGAGCCTGCTGCTTATGAGGGGATAAGCAGGGACAGTGGCCAGCTGGCTGCTAGGGTCCAGCTGAGCTGCTCTTGGGATGCAGTGGATGGTTTCACCAGTGCAGGGTACCAGCTCCTCACAGCAGTCACCTGCGGCACTCAGGCCTCTGTAACTGCAGAGATCTTTGGGTGGAGGAAACAAAAACAGCTGCTGGTGGTGGGGTTGGGTGACACAGCAGGGCCATGACTGGCTGGCCTCTGCTTGCTTCCCTGGGCTGCAGAAGCTGGTATTTGAGAGTGTTGTGGCTGGATCAAGAGCAGGTAGGGCAGCCCCTGCTCTCATCCCTGCCTGCCCTGCAGCTCTTTCCTTTTAAGTTAACAAACGCTTTAACTATTGCCGTGGGTCAGAGCTTCCCAAATGACCCGCGGTGGCCATGCAGGACACAATGAGCTTTCTGTCCAGGGGGTTGTTCGTTTGGATTTTCACAAATTAACTAGGGGGGAGAAAAAAGCCAGAGAGACAAGTCAGCCAGCACTAGACAAACATGTGTCTGCATTTGTAAGCTGCATCACTCATGCTGCTCCAGGGAGCAATGCCAGAGCGCTGTGTACATGCGTTATGCACGAAGAAAAGCAAGGAAAGCCCGCTAAGGATTCACAGGCCACGGCTGAGTTCAGTGTGGCAAGAACGGGAGCGGGGTGGGGTTGGTTAGAGACACACACACGTGTGCACAGGCATACACGCATGCTGCTCCAACTGAGATCGCTTCCTCCCGTGCCTGGGAGGGCCCAGGTGAGAGGTGTCTGCATAGGGTGAAGGGCAGGCACAGGGTCAGCAGTGCACAGCACCAATGCTGCTCGTGGGAGAGGTGGGAGAAAATGCTAAACCTGCCCTACGCCTGCAGTGCCACTGCAGGGCTCTGGAGACAATGGTGTCCAGACTCTTTGGAGAAGATTCAGCTTCTCCACCTACCGCTGGAGATCCTCCTCCACCTACCGCTGGAGATCTTCCTCCACCACCAAGGCCAAAACCCCAGGCTGGCAGAACTCCCCAAGCCCAGAGGAAGTTGTCCAAGTGAGTGTGACTGTGGCAGGGAAATGACAGTCCCACAGCACACATGGTGTCCCATCTGCTGACCCCTTCACGCTCTGGAACCACCCAAACCATTTTAGCATGAGCCCTGGAATTCAAACACAACACAACGTGATGTGAGCCAGGGGGTAGGGTCACCTCATCTCTACAGACGTGAAGTGCAAGAAGAGCCCGTAACTTCTGCTGTGTAGCACGGATTTCTGAGGGTGGCCCTCCACAGATACAGCTCTTTGCCCACCAAGGTGGACGTGCCACTCATCCACCACCAGCCCACCCTCCACTAGATGCACACCTCTGGTCAACATTTCAGAAGCTCCATCATCCAGTAGATTCTAGTTTGTAAATAATTCGCCCTTTCTTTTCTTCCTAACATGAGTTAAGCACCTCAGCTCATTGCAGAGGACAAATGGAGGCTCCAGTTGGGCAGTAGCTTTCTGCATTTGGGAGTTTAGTATAGAAATTACATATAGGCTGGGCCACTTTCCAAGTACATTTTGAACTGAGCAATGACATGTACCAAAGGACCGGAGCCAAAAAGCTGGCAGTTTCATCTGCTTTCCCTTGCTCCTGCCAACCTTTACTCCAGGGCCATTAATACAGTAAGCTTAGAGTCTCATTAGTCATTTCCCATCCCTGATACTGGTAAATGACTTATCTTCTCAGCCATCGTTACCAAGTGTAATGACAGCTGAAACACAGGCATAATTTTTCTCATCAAAGTCAGAAAAAAAAAAGAGGAAAGACCCTGTGTTGCTTTTGGCCCAGCGTGACCACACATTTGCAACCTCAGCATTGTACCACTTAGAAGAAATCCCAGTGTCCCAGTGCATAACTGAAAATTGAAAATAAACTCCAAAATGCAAAAGGAAAAAATAGCAAAGGCCTGAGAGGCGGCTTTTGAAGTGGGTGTCTTTGAACCGGCATTTGGCACTTTCCAGCTCTGCTCGATTCAGGAGTGTTGGGCTGAGATGACTGACAGCAGCAGTGCGACTGGCATATCACCATCAGCAGCACAGGAGAAAATGCAGCATTTGTGCTTTGAACTGGGGTGAGCGATGTTTGTGATCACAGCCAGCTCTTCCCCCAGCCTTGTTTTAATTTGCAGCATCAACAACACATTTGAATTCCTTGCGCAGGTGAGATGGTGCCGCCATCCCCATCATGCAATGCTGAGACTACCCAGTCTGATGGTGGTACCCCATCAGGAAACATCGCTGGGGTACATGCCAGAGGGTTAGTTCTCCAAAATAGAATGCTGTAACCCACCACTGGCATTAACACCCAGGGAAAGTTACTTCTCTCTCATCTCTCCCCGTCCTGCTTTGCTGGGGCAGTGGCAGCCCACAGATGGCAGCAGGCAGCCAGGGCAGCAGGCAGATGGCCCCTACCCATCGCTGCCCATGGGTGGGAATAGTGGGGGTTTTCCCAGTGGGGGTTGGAGTGCAGCTGGGCATGCGGGTGCTTGGGTGGGATCCAGCTGTTGGCAGAGGGTCCCAGGAAAGGGGGAAAGGGGCCAGATACATCTGCAGGTGAATCCCTTTGCCGCAAGGTTTCTGGGGTTCATTAGCTGGGGGTTCATTCGTTCACTTTCCTGCTCAGGTGAAGCTCCCACCTGCATCCTTGACTCGGCATCCTTCCTCTCAGCCATACACGCACCCACTCCCCCAGCCCACTGCCAGATCCAGCCTGTCCATGCCATGGCTGCCAATGCTGCACTGGCTATTCCAGATCCCCTGCGAGAGGGGCCAGCAAGACACGACGGCCTTGAGACCTCTGGGTGAGCTAAGGAGGGCGACCTGCTGCTGAACTAGGACCTCACTGCTCAAAGAGATCACTGCCCAGGCACGTGCCCCCATGAGGAGCTGGACTTCAGCATCCAGGCAAGAAAGGCAGCTTTTACCCCCATGAAGCCCACACTCAGGCAGACTGGCACAGTGCAGAGGAGGACACAGAAGCTAGTGCTTCCCTCTGTGGCACCCATCAGTGGCAGGCAGAAGATGCTCACCAGCCCTCCTCTGCTCCCAGCAGTAACTCCCCCTCTGCTTCCCGCCCCTGGAGCAGGCAGGGGTGCAGGCAAAGGAGCATTGTGCTGACAGGACGTCATCATGTCAGCATCGTCCCCTGCAAGCTAACGAGGCTTTTGGCTGTTTTCCCCTGTCTGTATCCTTGTCTCCCCCTCCTGCAAGGCAGGATCTTTCGGCAGCAGTGCGGCCATGCTCTCGTTAAGGCAGGACCCAGCTCCCCTGCCACGTCTGCTCATCACATTTTACGTGACCTTTTGGGGTGCAGGCTCCCCACATAGCCTGCCTAAGCTGGTCTTGACATCACAGCCCCTGGCACATCAGGTACCCAAAACATCCCTCTCCTGCCATCACAGCTCCTGGCCCTTTCACACCGGTGCTGGCCGGCACAGCCCCCGCTAAACCTCCCGCAGACCCCAGTAAAAGCCATGGAGGGATAAAAAGAGCAACAGGCCCCAAAAGGTCATTAACTTCACTGCAGCCCCCTTGCGCCCTCCTCCAGATGTGGAGCCAAACAGGTCCAAAGCAGCATGCAGAAACTGGGTGACACTGGGGACACACGGGGACATTGGGAGCCCCTCGGAAAGTTCATGAAGGCAAATCAGCCCAAGACGTTTGAGCTGCGGATGCAGAAGGCACATCATCGAATCTACTTGCTGAATCTACTTCAGGCTAGTTCTGCTCGTTTTCCTGAATGTCCCTCCACAGACAAGGACAGAGAGAGCTGGAAAGCAGCTCAAGGTGTGGGCAGGGGCATCCCCAGTGACAAGGGTCGGCAGCCGGTCCATGGAGCAGCCGTGCAGCCAGATCTGCCCCAGCAACTGCTCCAGCCCGAGATGCCAGCAAGCTGCTCTGCTCATCCCAGGCTCCAATAACTCCTCCTGATGGAAACCAGCCTGAGAGGAACAAATGAACTCGGGGAGGCGACTGTAAAAGGCTGGTTTACCACACTCCTTTCCCAGGGCAAATCTTCAG
>NW_010405330.1:9207-10576 GCF_000710305.1 Buceros rhinoceros silvestris | reverse complement strand
GAACACTGCTGGAGAAAAGCCCGCAGCATTCGGGCTTGTAATGGTGTGCTGGCACATGCACACAAACACGCACCCCACAAAATATTTTACCTTCATCTCTGGAGAAGGGAAAATAATGCCTTTTCCATGTGTCTCATTACCTTGCTGTTTGGGAAGCAGGGGGGAGGGAGCACCGGTGCCTGGGACGAGCACAGACTGTGGCAATTCATTAGAGCCAGCGCCCCTGGAGAGCAATTGGCATTTCGAGATCAATCTCTGCCAGGAACCGAGTGGGAGCATCCTGCAGCAAAGCCGAGTACATTCTGCTCTTGCAATTAGGCAGCTAAAAATATAAGGCTAGGCAAGGCAGCCCTGCTTAGACCCCAGTGCCACAGGTGCTTCCGACCCTTGCCCAGCCTTTGCAGCCCCTCACTGGGTGGGCAGGGAGGAGGTGCAGGCAGCTGCCATCACCATGACAGGGCTCGGTGATGGGGCAGAACCGGAAAGCTGATGTTGGTGCTGCTGAATAACCCTGTCCAGTGCCCTGACCCTGGCACCTCAGGGGTTGAGGGAGGCTGCTCTGCCCATATGACTAAACCTGACTCCCGCCCCCCCAAAAATAGCAAGTGTCATCATCCATCCCTGGCCCACGCTGAGGTGATGGCCGCCTCAGGCACTAACTGCACCACGGCTGGTGTTATTGGGGCAAACACCATGCTCAGAGCCGCAGCTGCACCCTGGCCCGGCTCCCTTCAGGAGCACAGCCATAGCCAGGGGGTCTGAACTGAGCCTTTCTGCCTCAGCAAGGAGACAAGCGACCCCAAAGCCCACCTTGCCCTGGAGCACCCACGTCAGGCACTACCTCTCCAAGCACGTCCATTTTTTGCAGATTTACCCCCAGGTGCCTCTGAAAGCTGGTTAAACAGTGATCTGCATCTTTAGGCAGCTAAGTACTGTAGAAAATCCAGCCTAATCACAGTGGTTGTGCTTCAAAGTCATTTATGCTTAAGCTGGATTTGGATTTAGTGTGTGCCTGAATTAGGGACCCACTCAAAACTTCAGAGCAAATAACCTCCAAGCTGGGTGATAGACGGGTTTCCTCTGAGCGGGAGGATGGGCTGTGTGCTCCAACAGCTCCAGCCTTCTCCCAAGAAAGCAGGTCCTGGCACTTGACTGCTGCCCACATGGGATTGACGAGAAGGGCAGCTGGAGGGCTCACTGTATGAAAATGTTTCCTTTAGTGTCAGTGTCTGGAGGGGGCTGACAGTGGCACGTGAGCATCTCCTGGCACCCTAGGCCTCACTCCACTCAGCTGGAGAGTCGGGGTGGGAGGTCTTATGCTTCCCCTCCATTGGCGGGGCACGGGCACCGAGCATTCCCCCGCCCCGCA
>NW_010405330.1:4936-8779 GCF_000710305.1 Buceros rhinoceros silvestris | reverse complement strand
TGATTTAAGTGATTAATGCTCCGGCGTGGCACGGCCAGCAGCTGAACAGGTGCAGCCCAGCCTCTCTGCAAAAATCCCTCACGATCAATTCATTTTCTAACCACTCAGTTGCCAAATTTCACGCCATCCCCACAAGCAGCAGACCGGCTCAGGTGCTGGGTTTTGTTCCTTTTTCATCCCTAATCTTGGCAGCTCCTGTATCACCTGGTGACAACAGAGAACGGCAGCACGCGGCAAGGAAGTGTCTGAGCTGAAATTAAAAAGAAATATTAACCGCCACACTAGGAAACATGCTGGGACAGTTCATCATGAATCACTGGGTGGTGATGCTCAGAAGGAAGGTGTGAGCTGCAGGACGGGTTATAGCCTGGGACAAGTTTGGCTGCTTCAAGGCGGTGCAATTTGGTGCAGCAGCCGGGCGAGCCCCTGGCTGGAGGGAGACGGAGCCGTGCTCTCACAGCTGATGCAGACACCATGATTTATTCCCTCACGGAATAAATCTCTCCTCCTGTACAGTGGTAGGGCTATAACATTCATTGTGACCCCGGAGCTCGCACGGCTGCTTGCCAGCAGCAGGGTGCCAGAGAATCCCCAGGGCAGCAGAGGTTCCCCGGGGTCTCCCGGACCCAGGGCCACTGGATCCTGTGATGGGGATGAGTTGGAGGCCACTCCAGCACCCTGACCCCACCACTGAGTCACGATGGGAAACGTCCACCTGAGCAGCCAGCGGAAGGTCGGCATGGCGGCACGACCGTGGATGAAACCAGCTTGCAAAGGCTGCATTCCTCCTCCCTCTCCCCCCGCCAGCCACTGGGCTGCTCGGCTCGGCTCCTCAGCTTGCTTGTGAAAGGCTCATGCTGTAGTGAATAACGCTGCTCTGCAATTATGCACTTTGCAGGCCTCTGATGAAAGTACTTTAGAAATATTATACATTCATCTGTAAGTAAAATAAAGCCGACTGGAGTGATATTTTGCTCTTTTCTTCTCTGGGTAAATTCCACATCATTTATTACATTATATTTGTACATATTTCCCCAGTACATTCTTTCCTTCAAAAATTCATATTTAAAATGCCATATAAATAAAGTAACTCCTCCAAATATTTGTAGAGGAATTAAACGTGGTGCATAGCATTATTAAAGCATCAAAACTATTAGTGGCATAGACAGCCTGAACAAATTACACCACATAAATTTCAAGGGCTTGTTCAAATTTAATGACCAATAAAAGAGCGAAGTTGCCTTAAAACCAAGAGAGAAAACTTGTCCCCAAGCTCGCCCCGTATAGGGAAGGAGGTTTTGCAAATGGGATCCAGCCCGTTTTGTGCCATCCTGGCACTGGGATGAGGGTTGCTGGTGACCCATCCCACGCTGATGTGTTGGGGCAGCCAAGATTTTATTTTCCCTTTAATTCTTCCCTCCCTGTTAAATGTGACTCTCCAAACTGGGGGGATTGAGGTGCCCACATTTTCACGGCTCTCTGTCAGCCTGCTCTTCTTTGTGAGGACACTGAGGTGCTCAGACACTCCTCCAAGGTGAGACACCCCCCTCGCCCAACCTGATCTCACCCAACATACACCTTTCAGTAGGGTGCTGTGCCCATCCTGCCATGGCTGGTTTAATAGCACCACGTAACGATATAAAACCTGATGGCACTTCAAAGGAAATATCTCAAGGAACATTTTGGGATTCCCCAGAAGGATTTGTTTTCATTTCAATATCTTTTGATGTCAGCTTCACTGAGCCTCTGCCCACGGCTAGAGCCTGCTACGTGTCAGCAGTGCCACAGTTTGGTGCTCTTCAACAAGCTACTGCCAAGGTCTTAGTCCCATGGAGGGGCTTTTTTCCTTCCTTTGGGGAGAAAAACTAATTTATTCCAAGTGAAAGTTGCTTTTTAGTGCTCCTCACTCTGTATCCCCCAATTAAAAAAAATAATTTCAGAAATGGGCTTTTTGGCTCCACAGTGCAGAGTCCCCCGGGCTGCTGTGACTCGTTCCCTGCCCCAGCCAAGGCATCTCAGGCAAGTCTGGCCGGAGCAAAATATCAAAGTCCCTAGAGAGGCGGACAAGGGGAGGTGCCACCCGGCTGGCAATGCTCCGGGGCCAACCCTGCCCTCACCCACCCTCCTGGCATCACCGCACGCTGCCTTACCATGTCTGTCAGCACATGGGGAGACGTGACAAAGACTGAGACGACCTGCAAAACAAAGGGAAAATAAAAGCAGACTTTCCCCCTGCAGGTAAAGGGCTTTTCTGAATGCCCCGTGGCATTTTGCAAAAAAAAATTTAAAAAAAGAGGTGATACCTTGTTCTTCTCAAAATGAACCACATCTCTGGCACAGGGCACTCTGCTTCCATCCCAGTTGGAGGAGGTTTCAAAATTGGTGTTAGGGATCCACTGCTTGTACACGGCGGTCACAGTGGCTGGGAGGAGCAGGGAAACCAGAGTAACTCAGTCTGTGGGGGGCACTGGGAGCCCTCTCGGGGATGTGCTATGGGATGGCTTGGCCTTTTTGGGCCAGATTTGGGGATTTTTTCCACCCAGGAGCAGCCCCTGCATGTTCCCAGTTGAGCAGTCAGAGCCCTCCTTTGCATGGCGGGTTTTTTTGGCTGGGTGATGGCTTTTACCCACCCAGGGAAGATGAGCAAGGGACAAATACTTGTCACGGAGAGAGAAGGCAGGAAAGTCCTACAGGTAAAGGACAAGAATAACAACTGGTACCTAAGCATTCGTTGCAGCAGGGTTTGTTGGTACTTGGACTAATAAAATATGCAGAGACCCCTCTCACCCTTGGTGTTTCCAGAAGGTACAGAGCGGGCACACAGAGCCAGCAGGACCACAGGGACAGGGAGTGAGGAGAAAGGGCATTTGCTGTGAGGTGTGTAGCACAAAACATGGGCTGGTTTTGTGTGTTTGGGACTGGAGGGGGAAGGATTCAATGGCGTCCTGTGGCCTGAGCCAGAAGCAGGTTAGGAAACGGAGATCCTCCTCATGGGGCTTGCTGGGACCGCAGCGGTCCTGCCTATGGGCCTCTGCAGGAATGACCTGCTGGCCAGGGACGGGCCATGGCAGAGATGGGCTTCCACCCTGACCTGCTCTGTTTGCACAAGTGCGGCAGAGCCTCAGACCTCCCAGCCTGACACTGCCCAGGCTCAGCTGGGAGATGCACGTTCAGCTGAAGATGAGTCTGCAGCAGCCTGAATTAAAAGACTTCAGGCAAGTCAGTTACAAGACAGAAAAAAGGAAAAAATACAACACACACACCCCCCCGACTTTTGCTGTTAATATGTATAATCTTTTCTTCAGAGGAAAACGCCACAAAACTACAAAATATATAGCAAACCAGCAGTGGAGGGGACCGAGCAGCGGAGTTAGACTTGAGTGCTAGAGGTCAGGTGGAGAGGGTGGCAAGAGGGGGCTGGGGACCCCTGTGCCCAGCCTGGGGAGGGAGGGGAGCCTGGATGACTCCAGCTGATGGAGGGAGGTGCACTGCAGAAAGCCTGGGCCCTGCTAGTCCAAATGGTTGGGAGGGATACGGCCAGTTGTGCTAAATAGGCTCTGCAGAGGCTTCATCAGCACACAACAATCACCTCGGAGTGCAACACGCACTGTCTGACTCTGCCAGGGGCTCTCTGAGCCCATCTGCTGCATGTAGCCACATCTGGTTGAAGAGGAAACCACGTCTCTTTAACCAGAACAGAAATCCTAATGTAGGAACAAGGGCTGGAGATGGGGTGGAAGATGCAGAGGTGCTCCCCGAGCCCTGAGCCAGGCTGCAGCCACCACTTTCAGCTGCCTGAAGGACCCACCAGGCAGGGCGAACACCCCCCGACCCCCACCCGCC
>NW_010405330.1:750-4728 GCF_000710305.1 Buceros rhinoceros silvestris | reverse complement strand
AAAAGAAGGGGACGCAGGTAGCTGCTTGCAGGGTTATGGACACAAACAACTTGCTGGCTTGGAGTAAAAAAGAGCTTAAGGAAGATGCCCCCAGGTGGTAACTGCAGGTTGTTCTGACCCGGCTGTGGTTGCATTGCGTCCCTCCTGTCCCAGGAAGCCAGGGAGGTGAAGGCTCCAGCAGAAAGGCTCAGCTGGCTGCACTGCACACACGCCTCGCACTCCCACAGCCACGAGGTGCTGTGTCCAGTGAGCTCATGCCACCCCACTCCACCGAGAGAGCTCCGCACCAAGCCGGCTGCATCGGCACCTCCTCCGAGCGGGGGCTCTGGGGCCACGAGGGTTAATCACCTGTTGTGTGTCCAGTGAGCTCATGCCACCCCACTCCACCGAGAGAGCTCCGCACCAAGCCGGCTGCATCGGCACCTCCTCCGAGCGGGGGCTCTGGGGCCACGAGGGTTAATCGCCTGTTGCAAATCGTTTTTCCCCCGTGTAGCTGCACTGATGTGTTCCTGCACCCTCCACAGCCCTGGAAATACCATCGTGCTATTTAATCAGCCTTGTCTCCAGGGAAGCGCAGTCCTTGAACATCAAAGCGACATACATATTCAACAGAGAGCGTGTCCTACAGAGCAGAGCTGCTGCCTTCAAGTAAGAGCAGGAAAACACGAGCTGTGGAGGTGCAGTGGGCACAATACACTAATCCCAGCCTCGTTCTCCCGCCTTCTCCCTGTCCGTTTGGAAATGCCTACACCCATTTGCAGACACGCCTGTGGTGACAGAGCCCGCCGCTCTGCTCTGAAACAGGATGGCCAAAAGCACACCCAAAATGGGGAAGTTGTCCAGGGGTCACCCCTGCTCCCCATGGAGGTCGGCCCTGGGCATACTTACCAAGGAGCTGCAGGACACTGGGGAGGAAGAAGAGGTGCTTCATTTTGCAGCAGGCTGCCGGCCCTCACCTCCACAACCCCTGCCCGGCTGGACCTTGGACTCTCCCCAGGAGCACGTGATGGGCCCAGCCTGGAGGAGGCTGTAGGGAGAAAGGAGTAAACCAGTACAGGAGGTAGGTTTCCCCCAGCACGAATCTGAGCCTTGCTTAGTGCTGGAAGCCAGTTTGCTCTGAGCTCCTTTCCCAAGCTCCCCACTTCCTTGACATCCATGGGAGGACTGCGAGAGCCGCTGGGGAAGGAGGCAGAGAGGTGAAAGCAGTGGTCCCACCAGCTTGGCTCACTGGACCTCACCATCCACACTCCCTCCACCCATCCAGGTCCTGGTAAAGGGTGGCGAGCGCAAACACACCACGTGCCTGTCCCACGCCGCTCTCCCCTGCAGAATGCTGGCTACCTTGTAATTACTAACAATGGTCTCATTGCTTTTCAATCAGCTCACTTGGAAGGGAGCAGCTCTCAGCGACAACTCGTACTTGTACTTTGGCCACCAGCTGATTGGCTCATTACCCTGTGCACGCCGTGGCAGCACGGCACAGCCCCACGCTGCTTTTGTTGGGGCTGCCGGGGGTGAAGGGGGCAGCTGGCGGTGGCACCAGCATTCGTGGCTGAAGGAGGAGGAGGAAAGACTCCAGGACCCCTGGCACCTGCCTCAGTATGGAATGACACTGCGTGCCAGATCCAGGCCCCTGTCTTTACAAGGAGACACGGGAGCGGAGTGCTAGGAGTGGAAAGGAGTGGAGGAGACATCCTGGGAAGGGGACGGCATGGGGATGGTGACAGAGGTCCATGCCATGGGGAGAACTGGGGGCTCAGCACCCCCTCTGGCAGGGATGCTTTGGCTGATGCTGGTATAAGTAGGACATCTGTGAATGCAGGGGTTTGCAAGAGCCAGGACGAGACTGGAAGGCACATCAGTGGAGGGGTCACAAACCACAAGAAGCTCTGAGCCAACACCAGCAAGGATTTAGGAGCACGGGAGGGGGAACTGGGCAAACTGGGTGAGAGTAAGGACCATCACTCCTGGGTAATCTTCCGCCTCCTAAACCTCAAGCCACTTGGTGCCATTTCCCACCTCTGCTGCAAGCACAGGAGTGAGAAGAGCATCAGGGCTCCTGGCCCTGGAAGGCCCCAGCGCAGCCCTGGGCAAGGCCCTGTGCTCTCCAGAGGAACATGGAAGTGTCCCTGCCTGGAGCTCTGTCCTCACCAGTGTTGTGAGCATGGCCCACAAACTGCCAAGAGAAAACGCTCCCGAGCAGCAACTCCTGGGCGTCAGCCAGAACGCAGTCAGCACTTTCTGCGCAGGGAGCTGGATGCCGAGAGATGTCCTCGAGGTGAAAGGCTCCCGCACTCTCATTACTGCTCACAAATCTCTCCCAGGGGACTCTCAGGGTGAATGCTGGCTGCAGGAAGGGGGAAAACATATAAATCATGCTCAGCTAGAACAGTGTGGAGAAAGGACTGCAGCGTGCATGCAAGGGTGCGCTTGTCCATGGCCTCAGCAAACTGCAGCACGGACAGGGCAGCAGAGGAGAAACCACTCATGGGATCCTGTGCAGAGAGCGATGCCCCAGTCCCTGAAACACAGCGTTTCAGAGGGTGCTCCACACCCTTATTTTTATTTTCTGTACCCTGCAGCTGCTGCTCTTGGGTGCGGCTTGTTTCAGCTGCTCGGCAGCTCTGGCCCCATGGGAGCCTATACCCGTTCGGTTTTAAGCAAGCCAGGATTCATCTGACAAGCAGGCAGAGAGCTGCCCTGTGTCCATCACAGGGCCTGTGGAAACCTGCCCGTGGATGGACAGTCCCTGCTCCCCCCGTGCCAGCGTGAGGGTAGGACAGGGCCGGGCAGTTACAGGAATCCCAGCAAAGCCTGCGTGACTGGGGACAGCTGCTCACTGCAGCGTCACAGCTGGGAGCGAGGGGACAGAGTAACGGCCCTCACTGTGGTTCTCCGCCTGGGGCCTGAGCACGCTCCTCTCCAAACCCAGCACTTGTGGATGCCACTGCCCCAAGGTGCTGCTGTGCCCCTGGACCAGGCAACAAACAGAAGGCTGCACACGAGCGAAGTTTGGATCAGCTGGTTACAGGGGGAGAGAAACAAGGATGAAAGGAAGCAGAAATCAGCTCTAACATGGAGATCAGCACATTTCACTGCTCTCTGCCAGCCTACCCTTCTGTTCCCCGGCTCTGGCTGGGGAGGGCGCGGACATCGCTGCAGCAGAGCAAGAGAACAGCACACAGCAGAGGCCTGACCTTCCCAGCACCGAGTTATAAACTGGTATCGAAGCCAGAAACACCGTTCCCCTTAGCCAGTCAGCAACGCCACCTCCTGAAGCCCCCCAGGGGCATCCGGCACCTCCCTGAATTTCACTGTCCGCTTACAACAGCTGCAGCCTGTGACACAAGGGATGTCTGCTCCCGCAGAAGCCTCTGTCCCGGCACTTTGCAGCTGGAGAGGGAGCCCAGCGCTGAGCCCATCGGCATGAAGCACCAACAGTTGTCTGCTCCAGTCCCCAAGGCGGGTGGTTGTCCCCAACTCACACGCAGTCCATGGAGCTCTTCAAGCAGCCAAGCCACAAGAGTACACGAAAAAATTATTCTGCCATAACTGTATTAACCTCAAGCAGAGAGGTCAGAGGCGTGCCACAACCAGCGGGCTCCAAGGCCCCCGGTGCTGAAATTCCCCCGCCTCTGGTGCGAAGGCTGCTCCCAGGGCACGCTGACAGGCACGGTGCGGCATTGCCTCAGGTCTGGGCCTGAAGCTAACCCTACGCAGCTGGGGAGAAGCACCCTGCCAGGTGAACAGCCCCTCTAGCTGTTCAAAGCGGGCAGCCCAGAGCAGCGACCAGCGGGAGCGCACCAAGATCCCACGCGGCATTTCCTTTTATTTAAGGAAACGTTACAGGTCGGGTGCAGCAGCACAATCCATACTGCACAACCGATTCCCGCGGCAGAGGAGCTGTGCGAGCAGCCAGGAGAGGCACAGCCCTGTGTCAGAGCCAGCCGGGAGCCAAAGCTGAATAGTCAGTCAACC
>NW_010405330.1:0-330 GCF_000710305.1 Buceros rhinoceros silvestris | reverse complement strand
CCTGTTGCATGACTCACTTCTTATCCCACAGTCTGAAGCAGGAGGACAGGGGCTTCCTGCTGAGGATGGCCGCAGGAAGCAGCTACGGAGCCACCTCATGCGTGGATGAAGGGATCTGAGCAACCAGGCTTGTTTCTCAAGTCCTGAGCTCACACCACTTCATCCAGCCCCTGTGCTTGGGCAACATTTCTTTTTATCCTCAGAGGACTGGGTGCCACTTACCAGCCACCACTGTCTACCCCCAGAACACCTGCTAAAGGTGCAATGGCTGGGGACGGGCTCGTGCCTTGTCTGCATTCTCGCTGGCTGATGGCAGAGAGTATAGAATCA
>NW_010405329.1:21017-28924 GCF_000710305.1 Buceros rhinoceros silvestris | reverse complement strand
GCCAATTTTCACGGGTAAACTTGCCTGGAGAAGAGACTTGGACGAGAGGCCTTGAATTATATGATGCTAAAACCAAGGGAAGCACCAAGTCAGTGGAAAAAAGGCATGCCTTTACATGAAATTAATTTTCAGTATTGCCTTTTGGTAGGCTTGTAGTTTCCTCTGTCTGCACAGTTTAACTGGACTTCTGATTTTCAGAATATGAAGTGTACACTGCACTACTGAGACCTTAGTCTTAGGCTGGGTTTGGTCCCTGCAGCCTGCCTTCCCTGTTTTGCAGTGCTCTCAGTAGAGGAGCTAGCCCCAAATGAACTTTTGTACACTTGCAACAAATGACACTTTCCATTTGCTTTTTGGGGAACCTACATCCTTACATAATGAAACTCCATTTTAATCTTACATTACTAAGTGTTTTATTATTGATACAGAAACGATTGTTGTTTATTCGAATCAGTTTATGGTAAGTTATTCAAACAAGTTCGTGAATTACTCTAGTGCGTCTATGTGAAAATATATTTTAAGGAGTTTTGTTTTCATTATAGGAAAAAAATAAATAGCCTATGGAGGCTTCATTGCTTCTGTAATTGTAACAGTTTTTCCCCTCTGTCTCCCTGTGTTTTCATAACCTTTAGACCCGATATTACACAGCACTGCACTGCACTTTCCTCGAATTGCTTCCTTGTTTGGTAAACATTCATTTTGAAACAATTTAGTCATCACTCATATGTAAATCTTATTAGGCTGCTAACCACATCTTTACTTTTCAGCAAGATCTTTTAACCTTGGCTCTATATTTCTGCAGAAAGACTGCCCTGAAGAACGATAGTACTCTAAATGAAGTCCTATACCCTTCCTTTACATGCAGACTTTAAAAATCTTTATGTTGTTTTCTTTGTATACTGTTATTTGCTTTTCAACTCTTATTGTCAGCTTTTCTTGTGTTGTTAGTTACATGAGCCAACTCACATGCCATCTAGGTTTGTGGATGAAAGATCAGCTAAAGATGTAAGATACAGATTGATCCTGACCTGGCCCATGTGTAATGGCTCTTAAGCTGGGTACATTTATTGATTCCTCAAACCATTTCATGTTTCTTAGTGTATCTTATGTATTTAGTTAGATTGTGTGCTATGGAAGCAGAAAAAAGTGATTGATTGCTTCTGGATTCATGCCACTGTTCCACCCAATTCAGTAGTGCGTTTAAATGAA
Source organism: Buceros rhinoceros silvestris (assembly GCF_000710305.1). Taxonomy (NCBI): domain Eukaryota; kingdom Metazoa; phylum Chordata; class Aves; order Bucerotiformes; family Bucerotidae; genus Buceros; species Buceros rhinoceros. The sequence goes on along the minus strand of NW_010405329.1, from coordinate 27,715 downwards.
CCCACTGTATCTGTAAGATGATATTACATGTTGAATCTTTGTTTAATGTGTCTCAGCAGCCCAACAGCATAAGGCTTTTTCCTCCAACCACTACCCATAAACTATTCTAAACACACAGAAACACCTGAGATCCTAAAATGTTTTCTAGCTAACCTTTTGCTGTTCTGGTTCCCCTTGTTGTTTATCTACTTTTATCTAATTGGAATCAGAGGGAATTTTTTGGTTTTTACTGTAAGAAAGATTGGTAAATAAATCTGCATCCATATTGTAAACTTTATAATTTCCAAAGTATAAGTTTTGCCTTAAATGGATTATTTCCCCCTTATCTGTAAGAAATGAAACTTTATTACGAGGCTTAATTTTTCTCATTGATAGAGAAGGAGAAAAAAAAAAATTAGTCACCCATGCTTCCATGTGGCCAGAAACCAATCTCAGTGTTTAAACTCTGCTCAAACTCTAACTGCAAATTTCCTAGAGAGATCAATACTTGCTAGTTGTCTTTGGTGTCTTTTTAAGTAGCGATTATCAATAGACGTTATTGATTCCTCTGAACTGTTTTGAGGTACAGCAAAGGCAAGAACCATTTTTTTATTAGTAGATCTTTTTAATGTAGAAGGTCATTGCTTAATATAATAGCTAAATGGAAATGTGTTGCTTTTAAGACAGCTTAAAAAATAAAAGCCAAAGTTTTATACTTTGGTATCTGTCAAATGATAATTAAATCCATATTATGGTGCCTGTATAAGCTGATTGATTTTCTTTGCTGCCGCTCCTTTTCAGTGGAATCAGAGGCCCCTCAGGAATTCGGAGAACCATTCCTTTGTTTAATTGTTAGTGTCTTTTATACAAGTAGAATTTGAAGCCCTTTTTGTATTTTTTATGAGCTGAAACTAACCTTATGTATTTCATATACTGTGTGCTACTAATCAGATTTTAGAGAACTTTGTGTTTCTATAGCTGGATGAGCTTTTTGGTAAATGAGCCACATTTATTCACATGAGTCTCCTGATGCCTCTTCAGTGTCCTCCTGCACGCTGTCTGTCCTACCCCCACCCACGTTCAGTGCAGGTTATTGTTGCCTTTCACAATTATTTGTATTCTGCTCATGCGATTTTAGAAACGTGCATCCTGCATCAGTTCTGTGGATTAGGATTGATCTGAAAGTGCTTAGAAACTGTGTGTTTGATTGTGGATTGGTCCTGGCCATAACCTTGCACATATATGAAACTGTGTTCAAAAATCCTTTGTGAAGCTGGGAGAAAAAAAGTGAGTAGTACCCCTTCCTGTATGGCAGTTGTTCTTGCAAAATTTCCACATATTTCCCTGACTGTGTGGTGTTCCATGCTCTCACAAGAAAATAATTCAATATGAAAATACATTGTCTACTTATTCCTACACCAGGCGTAAGTAAGCAAATACCCTGCGATTTTCTCTATTCTGTTTCGGTTTCAGCTTGTTACTGCCCTTCCATCCTGAAGTTGCTGAGGGAGAGAGTACAGTCAGTGTTGGAGGACTTAGTCTCTGGACAATCATATTCTTTATTTTCTGTCTACATTTCTCTAAATGAAATATGATAGTTATTTACTTTACCAAAAACTTCTGTGCGTAAAAGTTAAAATGTGCGCCTATATACAGTAACTTCCCCGGCTGGGAAATCATACACTGCCACTCAGGAGATTAATCACAAAGTTCATACTGTGTTTTCCCAGGTCTGCAGAACAACTCATTAAACTTTCCTAGAATAGTAACTATTCGTGTTGTTAAATAGACGCGCTTGACATTAAAAAAGTAGTTTTTCCTCCTGAAGTGATTTGTGCTTACTCCTGTTTCCACGAAACATCTAGTCCAAACTCAAAGATATTTTGGGGCACTTTCTTTTGACTTAAGCTTAGAGCCCTGTATCAATGCAAAACTGACATGTACAGTTTGATACTCTCAGCTTTTTTGCTTCTGCTCAGGCTTGGAGCAGATTAATAAAGAAGCAGGGTAAAGTGGAGGATGGGCAAAACCTTCAGAAGCAGCACCTGGAAATTAAGACTCTCAATCCAAAAGGGTAAGGGGTTGCTGCTAAGCATTCAGTGCAGAAAGAGTATTGAAGTATTAAATAACCATTGGAATACCTGGTGTCTGCATGTCTTTCTGCCATCCTGTGCCAGTGAACTGGGGAGTGAGTTGCTGCCTGATGTGTAAATGCTGTACAGGGCAAGCAGTTAAGTCCGAGTCAGTTGAAATCTAAGTCAGAGGGTGTTATGTACCTACTTCCAGAGGTGCTGGCAAAGCAGAGCAGGGTTCAGTGGATGGGTCTTTTCCTCTTAAGGTTGTCATTGTGGCATCTGGCGCTGTCAGGTGGTCAGGTAAAAGGTAGGATTTGCTGTGTGTTTCTGTGGCTGTTGGCAGAGTTCAGTAATTTGACCTATGAATCAAAGTTTAACCTTGTCATGCAGGATTACAAAAGGAAAAATCAAGTGAGTTATTCAAGTGTATGAGAAGGTGGAGAGGAAAGCCAACAGGGACAGACAAATTCTGATCAAGCTGTTTCTCAAGGAATTTGTACATTGGTCCATTTGGCAGAGTTTACATGGGACTGGATTGCTTCATGGAACACCGAAACGCAGCTATTTGGAAGGAAGCTCAGCTCCTTCTTGATGCCTCCCAGTTGTGGAAGTGTTGGAAGCTATAACATCCTCCAGAATCAGAGACACCCTTTCTACTCCCAGCCGAGTTCCTTTTTTTTTTTTTTAATTAATCATGAAACAATATTTCCTTTTTATAATTTTTAATCCGAAGCTTGGGGTCCCGGTGCAGTGCAGATCATAAAGTTTGGATCCAGAATTCTTATAAAGGAGAATTCCCTTCACATTTTCAGAGCATTCATTGTTTAAAATACTGTTTATGATATACCATCAATAGTCTGTTTTCTAAAATAAACTGTTATAATCTCCAAATGTGATTCCCAACCCCTCCCCAATCCCCACACTGTGCTGTCCTGCCTGTTTGAAGGCTGATTCCATTCAGTTAAATGCCACAGTAGCAATTTGAAATGTTCTTTTAATTCACGGCAAGTACTCCCTTGCAGTGACTTCATGCTGAGTGGAAAGCTATTAGAGAGTACGCTGTTTTGAAGTTCCTGCTTAAAGTACAGCTTGAACTAAAAGTGACTGCCAGCTAGTTACTGGTACTCTGTGTTTTTTGTGAATACGCAGGTGTGTTGCAAAGTGCTCTTTTGTGTGTGGTAGCTCTGCAGTTAACATGCCATGTATCCTTTTGGATATAAGAGGGTTTCCAGCAGCCGCGGAGTCATACATGCAGTCTCCTAAGTGGTCTTTTGCAGTCCTATGTTCCCATATAAATGTTTCATAAGACGTTAATCTAATGAAAAACAGTAACTCCTGAAGTACAGGAAGAGCACAAAGTCTACATGAGCTTGAATGTTTAATTCCACTCCAGTCCTTGATAAAGATGCTGCCGTCATAACTGAGACATGCTTGCATGGTACTACAGAGAAGCTTGTCCCACATGGACCAGTTCATTTTTCGCAAGCAGTGAGCTTCGTGTTTCCAGATTTGTTAGTTGGCTGTGTCTGTGTGGAGCAAGGAAACTATTAAAAAAAAAGAAAGGGAAGAAGGTTGCTAGAGGTTCCTTTTAAGATCTCTTTCTTTTCTCCTAGAGGGATTTCCTAGTCAGTCACTGTCAGTTTCTTCCTGTAATAATTGTTTTATAATAAAATAGTGAGGTTTGGTAATGTCTGAGTCCAGAATTTGAAAAAACTGTTCTTAGATTATTTACTGATATTCATAATTAGCATACCCAAAGCGGCAGTGCGCTGCATGCTTGGAATCAGTCTGGCGGGGGCTCTGTTCTAATCTGTTCCACAGAATGACTGGAAGTGTGCTTCTACTTAACTCCTCTGCTTTGGGACAGTGTTACCATAGCGGCAAGGATTTTGGCTTTCTTGTAGCTTAACAAAATAATTTGGGAATTATGTGGCATTCAGTAAATCTGCCAGTCAAGTATCAGTGTGGTGTCTTTATATGTTAAAATGCCCACCTCTTTCAGCCCACAACATTTGCCCAAGATTTATAGAAAATATTTTCTCCTTTTCCAGCTTCTCTAGACACTTTTGTTCTAATCCACGTTTCTTCTGTTTCTCTGTACAAAAGTGAGTTCTAAATTATTGTTTAGGTTTTAGATGCATTTCAGACTTTGTCCACTTATGTCAATCAGTAACTGCAAACAGAAAGGCCAGGCTGAAAATAGGCTTATGATATAAAATGTCTGAAATTATGAATTGCTACATGCAAGACTTTTAGATAACCCAATTTTAAAGGAAATCTTCCTAAAAAAGAAGTCCATCTCTTATTTTTCAGAATTTTCATTTTTCACTAAAAAATACCCCAAACTCTAAGCATTTTTGTGGTGAAAACAGTTGTTTTCCCTAGAAAAGAACAATTCCAAAAGATGGAAAGAATATCAGTTGTCTCCCTGTAGTGGCGTAGTGTGGGAGGTGGCCTGAAAAATCCTCGCTCTTTCAGGAGGAGCAGCTGCTCCGACCTCTGTGATGTTTCTTACCTTGTTGTCAGTAGTTCCCCCTTGCTCTGGACTCCTGTACCCAGCCCAGAGCAGGATTGGAGCAGGTTGGTGGAGAGGAGCAAGTGAAATGCAGGGAATCACAGCCACCCTCCACATTACGCTATAGAGAATATGCCATCCCTGACATCACTGGCGTTTTTTGGAGCTGGTTGCTGTCAAGCTGTCGTGTCTTGACGGCTCTGTAGGTGGAACAAAAGGCCCATCAGACCGAAGATGATTTGTAAACAATGAAGAAGGAGCGTTTGCCACCCTGCCATGTTTGACAGTATAAAAAACCAAAACCACTTTACCTGTGGCTGACACACAAGGACCTGTCCTTTAAAGCATCAGCTGCATCCTTATGCAGAGGTGCAAGAAAAAGTTTTGTCAGGAGCTGGGTTCTCGTTAACTCCCAGGGTTTCTCCGGATCCTTAGAAAAATCAGTAGAACAACACCCTTCTCATCAGGATGCCACCATCTCAAAAGGGACAGTAAAATCACAGCATCTCTTGGAAATTCGAAATGCTTATTTAAAAAGCCATTCTGTTCTAATTTAGTTCTGTGTTTTCTGTGTTACTGACATCTTAAGCATTAAATCAGAGGCTGAATACTGTAATTTTTCCTGTTTTCCCAGTAAGAACTTGGTTGCTGATTAAAGTCTTTGGCAGGGAGTGGGCAAAAATTAATGCATTAACAACCTAACAATGAAATCAAAATGAATTATAGTAGCATTATCTAAAATAAATTCTGTTTTGTTAGTACTGTGTAATGTTCTTTTCACTGATGACAATGATTTATTTCTACTTAGAAGAACGAAGAAATTAATCAGGGAACTGCTGGATAGATGCTTTGTTAAATTAGTCCCCTATTCAATTGGCAGTCTTTATAATCTATTGCTTTGTGGGCTTATTTGTCGTTGAATTCGCAGAGGGATGTGCAGGTTCTTTTGTTTACGTAAGTATGAACTAGAAGCTCTTCACTGATTATCGGTGGAGTTCTATTGTTTTAAACCAGAGGAGATGAGACAATGGGGCCTTTCTGTCTTTGGTTTTGTTTGGAGATGCCTTTTAAAAGACACCTTAGGGAATCCTTTTTAAAATTATTTGAAACTTTCTTTTAAAGGGAATTCGTGCAGCTTATGTCCGATACGCAGGATGTTTTTAGTTAACAGTATTTGCAAATTTTTTGGTAATGATTGCTTAAAAATGGGGATGTGTTGGTCGTTTATTTTCTCTGTTGCACGAGATGAACTGCTGCTGTGCTGTTTTTTCTAGTCCTGCCGCAAGACTGGCTGTTCATTAAAATTTTATTAATGAAGAAAATAACGGAGGTGTTGACAATAAAAATAACCAAGTTTTAGGAAGCTACTATGAATGGAAACGCTTTTGTTACAACTTCACAGTCCAAAGCCAGCATTTGTTAGACCAGCTTACAATGCTAAGGAGAAGAAAACCTGAGCTTTTTGTCAGTGCCAGCAAAAATGACAGCTGGGTCCTCACAACGTGAGAACTTAGATGCTGCTTCACAGTCCAAAGCCAGCATTTGTTAGACCGGCTTACAATTCTAAGGAGAAGAAAACCTGAGCTTTTGGTCAGTGCCGGGAAAAATGACAGCTGGGTCCTCACAATGTGAGAACTTAGATGCTATTAACTCTGAACTGACAATTTGCCTAGCGAAGAGTTACACTGTGGGAGGTAAAGAAGGAAAGCATGAGGTGGTGAAACATTTTGCTGGTAATAGAAACCTAGAAGCAAACTTGGGTTTGCTGTGTAGTATTATCTCCAAATAGCACCATAACCTTAAAAATATAACACTCTTGATTGAAAATTGCCTCTTACTGAAATTACAAGTCATGCTCAAGTCTATTTTACAAAAAAGTAAAACTGGTTTAACTCTGGAGCAAGTTGTGGCATTCTTTTAACCCTTCAACCTTTACCTAACATTAAAAAAATATCTGAAGTCACATCACCTACACCATGAAGATAGCGTAAGATCACTTGGCACGAGGAAACAAATAATTATTGGAGTCCACCTTTAATGTTTTTTACCCTTAGTGGAAAACAAAACCTCCAGGTTTTGATAATCAATTAATTATTAAAGTCAACCTTAAATCCAGACTGCGTACCCTG
>NW_010405329.1:20518-20900 GCF_000710305.1 Buceros rhinoceros silvestris | reverse complement strand
AAGCCAGCAGTAGGAAGAGCTAGATGATGTAGGTAAACATCTTGAAAGCCCAGTAGTGATGTGGAAAGCTAGTAACAAGCTGAGTAATTCTACTTTGTGTTAGGGCTGGAGCTAACTTTTGTTTAGTCGTGTTGCAATTTTGCTTAAGTTGTTTACTCCTCCTATTTTGGGCAGCCCAACGGAAGGAATGAGCTGAATGCTTATGGGAGGAAACGGAATGAAGACCACAGCAGTTTCGCTTTGAAGAGCACCTGAGTGCTTTTATCTATGCTGTCTGTCCCATGAGCATCCTTTGACCGCAGAGGAGAGAACTTCTGTGGGCTCTTGTGGACATGATGGCTTTTCACAGAGCTGCGTTCAGCCTCTTTCCGATATTTCCTAT
>NW_010405329.1:13760-20385 GCF_000710305.1 Buceros rhinoceros silvestris | reverse complement strand
GTTCAGCAGACGGACAAACCACCACTGTAATTTTATCTTTACCCTTCCGCTTTCTTTTGGCTCCCTCAAATCACCCTGGCAGCCCTGATTTTGTTCTTTTGTTTCTTGGGCTCTCTGAAGGACAGGAGTGTCAAAGCCTGACATGTTCTTGGAAACAAGAATATGTATGCAGATGACAACTAATACCATCTTTGAGCATAACAGGATGTAAGCTCCCCTTGAAGGACAGCAAGTCATCTCAAGCAATATCAAAGGCTGTTTGTATTAGAATCTTGAAGCATTTAGTAACTCCTAAATGTTTATTTTGGGGGTCTAAAGCCATTCAACATGTACTGAAGCCATAGAATTTATGTGACAGTGTCCACAACTCTTACAAGCAAGAGTTAATGTCTGCTGCCTTTGTCTGTGATTTGTCACAACCTTGCCTTTATGTAACTACCTGTCTTGGAAGGAGCTTTGATATATCTGGAATAAGAAAGTGCTGTTATTTCTAAAACACGTCTCTTCTATGTTTCCTCTGATTCCTATCCACCCCGCCCCCTGTCCCCCTTTACTGAGTATGTGAGCTCTCATTTGGTCAGAGTCACCTCAGGGATGAGATGTCCTTTGAATTTCAGGATATGCTCCTAGTTCAATAACTGTGTAAATTAAAAAACGTTCTAGAGAAGGCGGATGCAGGACAAGAATGCAGCTGCATGCTTAGTATTGCTCCACCGTGCTGTCACTGGGTCCCTAATGGTGGCCAGGCCTCAGGAAACCAAAACCTGTTTTTCTGATTTAGCATATCTTAATCCAGAGTTAAGATAAGCAAAATGCTTTAATGTCTTTCATTAAAAGCAGGTTGTGGCTTTATTCTAGCTGAATGAAATCTAGTTTGATGAAAAAAGAAGAAAAAGCAAATAAATCTAAGGAAGAAAAGAAAGAAGGCATCAGAAGGAAGTTCCAACAAATACAGAGTTTATGCTGTAATACTGGGTCTGTTCCCTGGACGTGTACAACACCTTGTGTCGCCCAGTGAATACATGATGCAGTGTTAGACGCTCTCTGTACATGTAAGTGAGGACAAGTGCTGCCACCATCCTACCTTGTCCTCCAGAAGAGAATGCTGCATCCTGTCGCTGTGGCATTTGCATTCTTGGAGGCCTGTGCAGCAGCTTCTGTCTCGGCAAAGTCAGATTTTGACAGGTTTGATATATAAAAAATCCCTGCACAATTTTTTTTTGCATGAGTGGAATATTAAATCTTGTATTGTAGACAAATTCCATTCTGTAACTAAATCACAGTGCTTTGAATTCACCTGTCTTTCACTGCTTCTCTTTATTTGTACGCTGGGCTGCACGGATGCACTGTGTGCTGTTTAAATGACTGTCCTGACCTCTCTGAAGGTGAATGACTTGGGGCTGACAGGAAAGTGTCCCACCTCTACTTTTAAGATCCTCTGGAATGAAGACTATACAGATCTAGTTTATTACTGTGTTTGATGCGTAGGATAGCGTGACAATTTGACCTTGCACTTGGTCCGTTTCTGGTTTTAATTTGTGCAGTGTCTGGGCAGCTTAGTGTTTGAGGAGTTGTTGTCAAGCTCCGAGTATCTTTTCCTAAGGCTTCGTTCAGAGTCACCAGTCTCAGCAACAAAACCTTAGAGGGAGCCAGGGTGACTCCTGATGCCCAGTGCCTTTCTGTCGTCACCTCATTCCTTCCTTCCTTTCTTACCCAGAACTGTCTTTTGTGTATCAGCTCAGGAAGGTCACTTTCATAGAAATTTTTTTTTTCCCCTCCCTCTGGTTGTCTTTTCCCCCGTGTCCTTGCAGCATGGCTAGAAGGCTCACTCTGCCTTGGTTGATGAGTATCTGTATCAGAACTTTAGGCAGTTATGGTTTTACAGATATATTGTTATTTTCTGTATCACGTTCACTGCATCTTGGTTTGGGAAGTGGGGATAAGACCTGTCCTACATCTACTTACCAGCTAATTTCTGTACTCGTTTTTTCGCTTTTTTTTTTTCCCCCCCTGGCTCCCAATTCTCCCTTTCTTTTCATCAGTTTGAGCCCTGCCAGCTCCCTGGCTTCTTGAGGAGTGGCTGTTACAAAGATGTGTGTGTTCTCCTCTGTAAAACTGGTCCTTGTTTTGTGTTGCTAGGCTACTCCCTTCCAGCTGCCACTGAAGAAATGCTCCGTGGTGGGAAACGGTGGGATCCTGAAAAAGAGTGGCTGCGGCAAACAAATAGATCAAGCAGATTTTGTCATGCGGTAAGACAGAAAACCTCAATAACACATTGTCTCCCCTTCCCTCTGCGAAGTCTTGGACTTTTCAAAGCTATTCAGTTGCGATTAATCAATTATAATTTGCCTGCCCCTTTGCAGGGTGCTTTATACCAGTGAGTTAGGTAAAATAGTGAGGAGAGGCAAAGAAGAGTTTTGACTGGCTTCTGCAAATGGGTGTGTAGTGTGGGGGCAGGCTGCTGATGGACGGGTTAACGTTGTGACAGACTGTGCAGCGTTAAGGTTGTGACAGATTGCGCAGTGTCGCGCAGAGGGACTGAAGAGCTGCTTTTTCTTTAATTATGCGATGTAAGGCAGTGTCTTATCCTGCAGTGTGCTCTGTCCTCTGCCGTCTAAATGCCATCATATGCAACCCACTAAACTTAAGATCAGTAGGTACTAAGTTCTCGGGCAAGGCTTAAGAAATAAGTTGGAACAAGCTAAAATGCTTCTGCGGTTTTGTTCCCCCAAGACTGATTTCTGGCTGTCTGAAGAAAGGCCAAATTCAGTGTTTTGGGGATTCCTCACGTTTCCTTTCCTTCCAGCCTTCCCAAAATTGTAAGAACCTGTCAGAAGGGATGTTGAACCAGCTACTGCTTTAGTGATTGAATTTGGCACTTTCTAAGTCTGCATTCTTGAAGGAAGAAAGACAGAAATTAGTTCCTCCCTGTTAAACATGAACAAGAAAAACATTGTGGGGGAGAAGCTGAAGGAACGCTCCCAAAGAGATGAGAAATGGAGTTTCTTCAGGATTTGAGATGGATGCATAATGAACACCCACTTTAGCAAATCTTCTTATTAGATCCTGATGGCATATTATAAAGCCATACAAATTTACTGCAAACCAAACAGTATTATGGTGATTTCTGGTCTGCACCTCAAAGACCAACAAAACCTGCACAACACTCGCCTTCAGTGTTAAAGCAAAGAAACACAACAAACTGATGGAAATGTATACTTAGGGCATTTGCAGAAGAGAAATTGTGAGGTACAGGGTCAGAGAGGCAGTGTGCTGATTTCTGTTACTGCTGAACTCCTTAGGTGTTCCACAGACTAAATATAAGAAACTGCAGGGTATATACCATGTTAATTTTATATAGATGCAATAGGAAATTGAAATACTGCAGGCGCAATCAGTTACAAAAACAACAGAAACTTTTTTTTTTAAAAAAAAACCCCAGCAGTTGTTGTAGCGTGATCAGAAAAATCCTTTTCTCTCCAGGAAGGGTAAAGCAACTGTTATGTGTACAGAACGTATTTTGAATTGGGAAGAAGTGATAGGGAGAATCCTTCAAAAATCCCAGTAGCTGCTTGCAGGCTGTAATGTATGAGTGACGTGCAGTCACATTTATGGAAAATGTTGCAGTCCTTTTGGGTTAGAAACTAATACACCACTGAGAGAAAATATAGCAGGTGGAAGTCAGCATTTAGCTGATCTTTTCTAAGTCTGGTTTCTGTAATCTGAGAGCTGAAAAAGCACAGTAGTGACTTGCATAACCTTTGATTTCCTTTTTTTTTCTTTAGAAAATGTATGTAATATCTTTAAAGTATTTCTGCAGTGTGAAATACCATGCTAGCTTTTACTCTTATTTTCTTCCATTCACGTGGTTTTTGATTTCGCTTACATGTATTTCCATAAGCTCTGTCATATGACTGCAGCCGTCTTCTCTGATATATTGTACTCACTAAGGTTTATTAATGAGTTTAACCTCATCTCATTGCTGAGCATCTTCTACAAACACAGTTGTACCAACACAGATTAAAAGAGCAGCAGTTTTCAGCCCCTAAGACATAGCACACTGCATCTGTAGTGAAAAAGGTGCATGGCCTATGGTCTAAGTGTTCATGTAGGATGGTCGTAATAGGCTCTTCTTCTGACACCTGGATGGTTTTCAAGAAAAAAACTCTTGATTTGTCCTATCCCTTCCTGCTAACACTTGTATTAGAAGTGTTGGGTACTAAATCCTAAGCAATGTTTTTGTCTGTATTTTGACAGAAGAGGCATTAGATTCTTGGCATTAGATTTTGAATAAATATTTCTACATCTTGCCATTCTCCCTTTCCCTCAAGCACTTTCCATGGCTTTGCTGTGGTTTGTATGTCTGCCAGAGAGAGGGTCTCTCTCCGTAAAATAGTGGGGGATTATGCGGAGCTCTCCGAGCTATTTGACGGTGAATTTTTTCCCAAACTAGAAGCAACTTGTAATTATTTCAAGTTGACTAGTGGCTGTCCTGGTTGAGTAGGCCAGACTGTTATCTTTTAATCAGGCTGTGTCACGCCATCTAGCCATACCAGCCTGGGTGGAGTTGGGGAGGTTAAATATGGTGGCACTTTGGGGTTTGAGGGAACTCCAGAGAAACACGGCTTTCAGCTACTTTATGCAATTATTGTCTTGCTGGTGACCAAACTGCCGCAAAGGAATAATAATTTATGTTTGCAATTGCATGTAAAAATCATATTAGTCTCTGGGGTTTGGTATATGTGCATCTATGACATTCTAAAATAGCTAGATAGTCACACAGCATCTACCAAAGGCATATGTATCTGCCAAGTTGCCTGAATTCTCTGTACCTGCAGGAGATGGACTTCTGTCTGGGCCAAACCCAGAAGAGCCATTTCTTCCTGATGAGCGTGGAAGGATCCCTCACCTTTACCCTTGCAGCTGTTTGTACCGATTGAGTTGGAAGGTATCAGATGTGAAAAAGGCATACACAGACTGCTGTGCCTGTTGATTTCCTCCCCCCACTTCCCCACCACCCCCCAAAGGCTGAAGAATATGAATTTTGAATTTAAATGTGTAATGATCTGAATTTATAAAATATATTAAAATATACGAACATATTATGTATTAATATATTTTAATTAAATTATGACTTACATATGAAATACAAATTTAATGCGTAATCGCAAGCATTCATTCTTAGTCCTCTGTGGCACCTTGGCCAACATCAAGACAATAACTGCATAAAGCAGCTGAAAGACACGTTCTCTGGACTTGTCTACAACCCCCAAAGGGGTTCTCTGTACAGAAGACCGGTATGTTCCACCCTTCCAGATAGGCTCATATAAAAAATGCTGGCCTGAAACGCTGTCCTGGTAGTTCCTTCTTTCTTGCACATTTGCATAGTTACTCCTCAGGACCAGGACCAAGAAGAAGATAATTAAAAAGCCCTTTCTTAGGATGAGTCTTTTTTTTTTTTTTCTTGGTGTGATCCTTTATCCGCACAACCCTTGGCATTCTGCTGACCCACTGACAAGAAAATAATCTGAAAGGCCAAGAAGTTTCTGTCAAGTGACTGATTTCTTGCGGAGTTTCCGCTGGATGCTCAGGTCATTTCTGAATATTTCATGCAGAACGAGCTGCGAAAGAGACTTACTGAAGGGAATTAGATGTATTAAAGTAATGCACCTGGGACTGGCTTCTGAAAGAAATTTTGTTATTGAGATGTTAACATGATAAAAAAGGGAGAGATCTTGGAACTTTGTAGTGCTTTTAAATACAACTAAAAATGGCTTCTTAAAAGCTTGGCCTGTAAGTTTGTGTTTATTCAAATCAGAGAGAATTAAACTGCAGTCTGCCAGAGTTAATTTTTGCTCGCTCTCTGTTCTGAGGCAAATCACCTACATATCTTGCTTCACAAGTATTTTTTTGATCTGTGGGACTTTGCTGTCCTTCTTGGCATTTCCTGATGATGTGAATTTAAGAATATGATTCTGAGAGCTGGTATTTGTGTGCAAACACACGCAGATAGAGCACTAGCGTGGGTTTTTTTATTAGGGAATGCAGAATGTTTTGCGTTAACAAAAATTGCAGAGTATACCGTGCAAACACCAGTGCCCTCTCCGGGCACTGACGTTGCACAAAACCTTAACCATAGAGATGCAGCTGGGAATTTATGCAGCCTTGTTTGCTGCACTCTGCTGTCACAAGCACCTGGATCTCTTCTCCAAACACTGCATAGGTTAGTGAAAAGAGGCTGTGACTGCTGTGGAAGCAAGGGCTTTCCTTGTGATGAGAGTGATTTTCCCAGCTGGTGGGATTTTACCAGTGGTGGAAGTGCGTGGCAACTTGTAATGCAACGTGTCAGCAGTTTCTGGAGTAGCCTCTGGAAACTGCTGTCAAAACTGAACTGTAGCTCACTTCCCCAGCTCCCACCTCCACTAACGTAGGAGAAGGGCAGCAGGAAAAGCAGCTCGTTATTGTTGGATTCAAGGACTTCGTGACTGACACCAGCTGCTTGGAGGATGCACACAGAAGTGGAGTGTTATAGAAAGTTTAATGGAGAAGACAGTGAGAAAAATGACGTAACTCTTCACAGGCATAAGATGTGCGAAAGCGGAACCCATGTCTTCCTGGTAGGGAA
>NW_010405329.1:6300-13677 GCF_000710305.1 Buceros rhinoceros silvestris | reverse complement strand
GGAAAGGAGAAGTCATGAATATGAAACAACTCTGCGCCGCTGCCTACCATCTTCCAGTGCTGCGGCCTCATCCTCTGTGGGAGCGGTTGTCTGCAGAGCTTAAAGCAACCAGGGGCTGCCTGACCCCCTTCTTTAGGGCCAGTGTTTGCTCAGCACACGCTCTTGGTGGTAGCAGGAGGAGGCAGGAGCTGGTGCCTAAGCATGCCCCTCGTCTCTCCTTGCCTTTTCTGTGCTGCGCTTTTTCAGTGTGCCGCAGAAAAACCATGAAACCAGCATGTGCTAATGGGAATGTCTTGATTTGAGGGTCATACTTAAAAATTGGGAGGCGTATTTGGTTATAGTAGAGCTCAAATTTTTTTTTTTAAAACCCAACAAACCTCCACGAGCCAACAACATAAAACCTTAAATGTCTTTTTCTGAAAAAAATTCAAAATTCTACTTGTCTCAGAATCCTGGTTTCATTTTTGCCTTTAAGCGTTAACAATATTGTTTATATTTTTGATTTAAAAAGTTGAAGAAATTTGAAATGAAAAAGGTTTTGACCCCAATTTTGGGTCAATTTCTATATATTTTAGTAGATTTCTCCCGATTATAGTTTTTGGAGCGGTGCATAGGCTCGGATACTGTTTGTATGTATTTTTATCTTTACTCCACCTTCCCTCTAGGTTTTTACTATGGAGCATTTAGGACCGTTCATTGTCTGGAAGTTTCGCTCTACTTCTGTTTTTTTGGAGTCATGGCTGACTGCTTTCCAAAGTACGTTTGCTCAGTCTCTTTCTCCTGCCCACCAGAACAAGACTGTGAGCAAAACTGAGATGCGCATGTTTAATAGTCACTTAAAATTTTTCTCTGTGTTTTCTTGGTAAATTCTCTACACTGAAGATAGCCCGTAGGGTAATATTAAAAATGCCAGTTGCCTGTTGTTTGCAAAACGTGTAATGCTTGTAATACCACAGAGTGGTAACAGTCTGGAGCCTGATACTGGTAAACAAGACAGAAAACAGAGAAAAATAGAATTCTGTAGAGTTTGGGAAAAAAAAAAAGTCTTTGCTATAGGTTATAATGGCCTATTCCACAGCCTTTTCAGCCTGTCAGAAATGCCAGGTCTGTGTCTTTGTTTTTGTTTGGTAGTTACCTAAAAGAGATTTCTACATTTCTCCACAGTCTGGTACGAAAATGTTCCATCGTGCTTATAAGTGTGGTAAAGGAAGGATCTTTTGTTGCTTGGTCTAGTATTTATATGGCACTTCTACGTTTTCTGACAGCTTGCTTTTTTTTGGGAAAAAAAAAAACCCAACCAAAATCACCCAACAAAAACCCCACACCTACAAACTTGCAGATTAAAAAAGACTGAGGTTGAGGCCTGTCAATCGTGAATGTCATTTAAAACCTTGACTGTCTTTCTGTGCACAGGTGCAACCTTCCTCCTCTATCCAGTGAATACAGCAAGGATGTTGGATTGAAAACCCAGCTGGTGACTGCGAATCCCAGTATAATTCAGAAAAGGTAGAGAGCATGCTGTTCCTTCTCTGGTTGGGGGAAACAAAAAGAAAAATGCTTCATCTGCGTTACGGATGTTAGTGAATCAGAGTTATGATCTTAATGATCTTCTGATCCTGGAGAAGGATCTGGAAAGATGAGATAGGCAATGGTTTGGTATTAAGTGAAATAATTTAAGACTAAACCCCCGATCCTTTCACTGTAAGCAAGGAAACTAAGGGAGGCCAGCTTTTACTCACTCCCCTCAGTGCTTCCAGTTCCCTGCCTTTAGCATGTGCCGCAGAGGTGCCAGAGGTGCTTTGGCTGCTCCCAAGCCAGGCAGATACTAATGGGTGGCCCAACCTACTCTGCTGGTCAGGCCAGCTGGCTGCTGCATCCCATAGGTAATGAACATGCTAATTTGGGTTTCTCTTTGCTTCACTACTGGTCACCTGTGGGTCCTTAGTGTCTTTGTATTATTTGTTTGATGTCGACTTAACAGTACAAAAGTGATTAGGATGGGTCTGATTGGCAGGTTGTGATCATACAAGCTTCACTTTTGTAGGAAACTGGGAAAAGTTTTTGTTTACTAGAGTTGGTTGAAATTTTCCAAATGTCAGTAGCTAAAGAGAGAGGGGAAGAGGAAGGGGCAGGGGTGATGGCAGGGGGGAGTCATCACCATCTCTCTCATTTTGCCTTCCTGAATTTTAATTCCAATGTCATTTGTTTATTACCCAGAATGAGGTAGGCTCTTCTCAGGCGGAACAAGATCTGGTGTTATCTGCCACGTTCACTGAAAAACCTGGAGAAAAGGCATAAACTAAAGGGATGAACAGGAAATTACTAGACATAAAGAAATGTATAATGCAGGTAACGGGAGGTGAAGGATTGTGAAAGGAAGCAAAGCAGGGAAATAAAATGAACACTAGAAAACCAGGTCTTTTAGAAAGAAGAAAGGCACAGACTTGGAAATGGATGTTTGATGATATTTAAATGTAATATTTTTCCTCTCTATCAGGAATTGAAGGGTTCTCTAGTTTTGTGTGTGGAAAAGATGACAGTCTTTGACAGAGTAGAAAAGAGAGGGTGAGCAAGAGGGAAAGTGAGTAATAATCAGCTTCAAGAGCTGATTCTAGGCAGAGTGTGTCTGAACAGGAGAAGGCACAGAGGTGCTTGTGGGATGAGATCAAAGGAAATGAAGCAGAACTGGCAGAGGATGGCATCAGGTGCCAGGCAAGAACAGAGGGCTGCTCAGGGCAGTGAACCTGAAGATGGGGAATCTGAAAATCCTGTGGGGCATAGATGGCTAATGAGGTTGATTTAAGAAGGGGGATGAAATGGCCAGGAAAGAAGATCAGTTTGGCCATGGCATTTTGGATAAAATAAAGAGAAGCAGTATGAACCGTAAAGCTTGTGAAGGATTTTGCAGTTGTCAAGGCAAAGGATTACTGAACTTTGCACCCTCCCCTCCATGAAGGCTTATAGGGAAAAGTTTGCTGTCCTTAGTATTTTTGAACAGAAGAGGAAAAGGAAAAAGAGTATTCGTGATGCTACAGGGAGACTGTGGAGCTGCACTAGAAAGACTGTGGAGTTACCCAGCAAGAAGGAAGGGGAGGAGTGAGCAGATGGTCTGAGAAGCAGATGGAGCGAGTGAGATACTACTTTGAGAGGGGAATATCACAAGGAGAAGGAGAGGGGGAGGGAAATGGGAAAAAAGAAAGGGAGAAAAGAATAGATGGTGAACAGGAAATGGGATTGTGTTTAACGTCAGTTTTCAAAGTGAGTGGACGATAACTGCAATGCAAGACCTTTCCTGAGAAAGTAATATGGGATGTATTTGCATGTGTATTGATTAGGAGAAGATACACAACCAGTAAATGAAAATGACCCAGGGAACAAATTCATAGAACTGAAAATTGGTAGAAATCTTCTCTGAGGCTTGAAGCTCCTGAGAGATCTGACACTTTGCTTCCTCTGCCTGGTCAGAAAGAGACCTTTTTCTTTTTTTTTTTTTAAATAATATTTTACTGATGTTTCCTGTATGCTGTCCAAACTCATTATTTTACCTCCTGTGTGATAAGTTAGAGTTGGAAGAAAAGATTAAATCATGGAAGTTAAAATAGAAAAAAGTCTACTATTCTGTCAATGAATTTCTATGGAAAGAAGCTTTTTAAAGAATTAAGACTGCTTGTAAGTCCAGACTTCAGTGAAATACGGGGACATTCAGGTTGGAGACTGGTATGTATCTGTTTCTAAGCTGTAAGTTAACTAGCTTCATGTAGTGGTATTATTTTTCCGCTCTTCTCTTGTCCTTACTTCGAGTTGATGCTGATGAGGCTTGACATCTCAATTATCTCTCAAGTGTGTTATGGCAGATTTAGTGAAATGGTCCCGCAACACCATTCATGGCTTCTAAAAGATTTATCTTTTGTTGGATAGGGCAAAGTTTTCATACCAGGGATGGGGAGGCAATTTTCTGTGTTGTTCTAAAACCAGAATTATTGCCTTTAGAAAACTAAATTGTTGGTGGTAATTACTACAGCTCAGTATCTGAGCTACCACGGTTTCCCTCCAGACTTACAGCCTTAGGATGGTAGAGTCAAGATTTTAATCTGGGAGTACGTTAACTTTAGAGATACCCTCTAAACATTGTCTTTTGCAAGACTTAGAGATCAAGTTCCTGGGTTGTTTTCAACAGGAAATGTGACTGTGCAGCTAGTACAGTTTTCAGTTGTAAAATATTGTGCTCAGTTCTCATTTCAGTTTGAAGAACGATGAGGAATTTCTTACCCTAACTTTGTTTTATATAATACACGAGTACTAACAATAGACAGAAATTTCGCTGGCTGGCTAAGAGGACTCGTGGTGACTGTCCCAGTTCCTTTTTTTGTCTAAAATATTTCATGGGCATCTCCCTTCAGTTAATGTTGTTTTTCAAGCCCATGTAAAACTCCCGTTTCCATTTTGTATTCAAAATTTACCTGTCTGTCAAACCCTGGTTTGAGGTTGCAACTGGGATTGAAATGTTGCGTAAAGCTACTCCTGGGGCCACTGTGACCTCTTCCCACCCTCTCCCTCCCAATACTGTTGAGGGATTGAAAAAAGGTTGGAAGCTTTGATGCTTCCAGTCCATTCCTCTACCACCCTAGTCAGCTTGGCCTTATCTGTAGCGAACTACTTTGTAGGCAGAAGGTTATTCTGTATTTGTCCAGGATTTTATTTTCTTTCCATGAGAGCTGCTCTAAGTCCCTGCTAGAAAGAGGAATTGCAGTAGCGAGACTTACGATGTGCCTTCAGCCGTTCTTAAACCCTTGGAAAAATCAGCAGGATTATGTGTTATCAGTGATTGTTTCTATATTCTGCGCGCTTGTTTACAGCTGTGGAGAGGGACTAGTCAGTGGTTTCCCAGCAGTCAGTAAGTTTGATGTTTGTTGCTGAGTATTTTATCTGAGAGTTGTATCGGTGTTTCTGACCTGTGTAGAAGTACTCTCATTAGAAAATGTGACGATGATTATTTTTGATTTGCCATAATTCAGCATCTGTATGACAGACAGAAGCCCCTGAGGTGTTTGACATGCACCTCCCCACGCTGTCTTTGAGGCGTTACCCAATAATTGGTTAAATTATGTGAAGCTTTCCCCCCTTCTCCTTTCAGGGCGCTGTATTTTCTCAGCGCTGATGGTGCTGGAAGGGAAGACAAGTTGCGCTTGGGGGAGAGCAGGCAGCCACGCAGCTGCTCTGGAGGCTTCTGCTGCTCTTAGCTTGAGAAACAGATGGCAAAGGGGGACTTGGGGTCGCTGCCCTCACCGCCCCCGCTGTATGATGAGTAATTACATCTGCTCCTTTCTCTGGAGAACCCCCTTCCTGCATCCTTCTTGCCTCTGAAGGGAGAGCTCAGACTCGCCTGCTGCTTGGGCCCTCCGCGCTGGAAAGCACGTCAGTCTATGACAGGGGCAGAGTGTGGATGCTGCTGCTGGTCTAGCAGAAGAGGAGAGCCCTTCTGCTGAAAGGAAGAGCCAAGGTGCCCTTCCCTACCTCCCGCTCTCCTCTGCGGCTGCTTCAGCGCTGTGCCGGGCCCCGACAGTGGGAGCTTTGTGTGCAGAGAGGCTGCAGAGCCGGGCTCTGAGGCAGAGCTCTGCTGCCCCTGTTTGGAATCCTCTCCTCTCATCACGTAAATCCACTTGGATGAGGGATGGGTCATTCCTGTCTGTGTTCAGGGCTACGTAGGTTACTGTAATTAGGTTCATTATGAAAATTTCTGTGAAATACCCGTGCTGTCAGAGACAGGGTGAGGGTGTAGGTGATCCACGTTTCTGCTACTACAGCATTTCTACTAGAGTGTGCTTTGTTGCTTTGAATACAGAAATAAGTGAAGGGTTAGGTGAGCTGCTATCAATCTTCATACTCTGAAATTTGGATACCTTTATTTAAGCCTTTTAGTGAAGTCTGTAAACAGTTGTATAACATTTCCAGTGGAAATACTCTGACTGAAACTTGGATAACCATATTTAGGATCGGCCATTACACTTTGCAGCTCAGTATGAACTTCCATCATGGAAAGTGAACTTTTTTTTCTCAGTAAATTAATTCAGTTTTTTGATCTCTTATGTTTGACAAGTTTTTGCTGTATCCAGTTTCCTGCACTAAAGCGAGATGAAGGAATGAGACTAAAGGCTAATAAATGCAATGATTCTGCCTCTGAGCTTTGAAATGTCAGTTAAGTATCGCTGGCTTTTGTTAGGTTTCCATGAAATCTGAGTGGGATTAAATTTACTTTCCAGTTCTCCGTGCATCTTAGAGGTAATTAATAATCTTTCCTGGGTTCAGTCCTGAAGACATCCAGTTGACTTAAGCCATTAGAATAAAAAGGTGAAACTGAGGCAATTATTTAATTCGATAAAAGCTTTCTTCATCTTCGATTAAACAGATACAGAATGTAAAACCTGTTGCTGAAAATGCTGCAGGAGAATTCCTCTGGACTGTGTCTCCATGTAAAAATTATATATTCTGTTCTTAGGTAGTTATATTTTAATTTGGTAATTGCAAAAGATCAGAAAAAGAAAACCCACCAATAAAATAAGTTATCACAGGAAAACCCCTCTTGCTCATCTTGTCCTTTCTTTAGGAGTCAGGTGATGAGTTTCTGTCTTTGAGGAAGATCTATTTTTTCCTCATTTGAACAGAAAAGGAAGCAAAAATGCAGAAATGAAATGCCAGTGTTACCACAAGGCCAAAGGCAGAGCCAGGAAAAAGAATCTGGAATTTCTTACTGGCTTTTATGATTTATTAGCTGACGAAGAGAAATATGTGGAGTTGTAACAAAGCCATTAAGACAGTTTGATGCTATTATAGCCATGCTCTGACCCTGTTTAAATCAATGGATTTTACTCTCTTATCCACCACCTCCCTCTCTATTTTTCCAGGGTGAACAGGATTACAGTCTATTTTAAAGTAAGAAAAGTATATGAAATACTGTAAAAAATGCTAATCAATTTTGTATTTTCCTCTGCTTTTTACAGATGAGATTTAGATGTTTTTTCCTTTGAAAAATTTTAGAGTTAAGCTGCAAAATCATACTTTTCAGTGATCTAGAACTCCTAACTTATGCAGGAAGATTTATGTGGAACAGTCTTTTGCAGTCAAATCGAACATTCCCAAATAATTAAGTTCATTTGAATTAAACCCCATATGTACAGCTCTAATTTTAAAGTCAGCCTTTGAAATCATAGCAGTAGATCAGTCACACTGCAAAGCATCTGTTTTTCCACTACTGATGTATAGAGGTAATACCAACTAAAGTGGCACTGCAAGCATTAGTGTTAGAATTCAAAGCTGTAATGAAAATTTCAGTTAAACAGAGTGCTTCCCAGAAAGAGCAAATGTAGAGTCCTCCGTGTA
>NW_010405329.1:0-6217 GCF_000710305.1 Buceros rhinoceros silvestris | reverse complement strand
GTAGGGAGGAATATGTGAAAAATTGGAGGAGTTATTGTCTAGTTATTGTCATTTCTGCTGAAAAGAAACGTGTGCTGTTAGTCAGTGACTGAGCATGAATAGGCAATGTCTTCCTGTTCAGATAACAGCAAATACCGTGCTGGGTTACCTAAGTGTAATGCATACAAAGATATATTTAGGCTCAACTCTAGCCTCAGCTGTACTCAGTTTGGCACTATGTTTTCAAAAAAGCCCTTAATGCCAAACATGGTGTACCAACTGCAGAGTGCAGTGAAGAGGAGAAAGAAAGAGATCTGTGAAGCCTGAACCCCAAGGAAAGGACTGCTGAATCTAGAGGGTCTCAAAATGTACTGGTGGTTTCGCAGAAAAATGTCAGTTGCTGTTGATGAGACAAGAAACAATGGATTGAACTGTTGGCTTGGGCAAATGAGACTGAAAGGAAAAGTTGTTTCGTCTGGTAGGAGATAAGAAGAGAAAAAGAAATCCTGTAACAGTTTCCCAGGGTGCTAGCTAAGGTGGTGGAGGGGAGGACAATACCTCACCAGCACAAGTAATTGCTAGATGTTAGGAAGCACTTCCCAGAAAAAGTCTAGGAAAGTCTCCATGTTACTGTAATTTAAAGGGCTAATTTATAAGGGGATGAAAGGAAAAATTATGAATGAAATTTTATTAAATCATAGTTCGATGCTTTCTCTTAAACAAAAATAAATAGTTTATTAGTGATTGTCATAAAGCAAAGATAGAAGATTCCAGGATTAAAGTAATCCATTTGGATTTCTGATTGAAATATCCTCAGTTTGAATTCTACTGTGTGTTTATTTTAGAATTATTTTAGAATTGTGGAGGAATAGGATGCATTATCTTACATGTGCATTCGTATGTCTCCTATCTTAAACTGGGATTTTAATGATAACCATAGTTATCTCTATTGTGAATGGCATTTTAATTGCAAATCTTTGCCTTACCAAAATCACCAGTGCTTGCCCATATGCGCTGATATTCATTAACACATTGTCTCACACATTTTCATTTTCTTGGCAAGCCATTGCAGGAAGACTATTTGTTTGGGGGGATTGGGTTTGTTTTTTTTTTTTCTTTCCACTTGCCTCCTGGTGTCTTCTTAAGGCCCCTGCATCAGAGAATTTCCCAGCAGTACCAAACAGGAAGACAACCAGCTGTCTGGTTTTCCATTATTAGGTTTGAGAAATGGGAAAGCTGTGTAAGTCCTTGAACAATAATGCTTTTAATTAAGGTCATTTTTTTTTTCATCCTTATCAGTGTGTGGAATAGACTATTCAAGCACCTTGTGTTTAAGTTTGTGAGTAATATCTTCAAAGTCAGTGGAATAACTTACGTGTGTTTCATTGGATCAAGCAATTTAATGTCTTGTATAAGTGACCCAAGTTTTTTCAGGGTAACATCCCCAAAGATTTTTTAATGTCTAATCTTTCTTTGTAGTCTTTGGCTTTAACCCAGATTTTTCTACCACTGTTCCATCTCCTGGATTTTTTTCAGATCCAACAAATATAAAACATATCTTCTTTTTTAAAATGAAGGTAGAAAGCATCCTGCAATCTGAAATACTGCGAATAATGAGAACACAGAAAACTACTTGTTCTCCGCAGTCTGCCAGATTGTGACATTCCCGCTTTTTCTATTGGTCTTGTCTCTGAAAAGCAACTTTCATTGTTAGTAGCATCTGTAGCCGTGTGATCCATAAACTTCAAAAAAAGCCTCCAGATTCAAGAGACTGTCACAGGAGCATAAGAATTATCCTTATGGGCTTAGCCACATGCCAAAAGCCTTTAGGTTAAGCATAGGTGTCAAAGAGGCAGAGAGGTTAATTAGTATCTATTTTCTCATTAAATAGTAGAGGGGATTGCTGGAAATGAGAAGACTGGCAGATGTTATTCCTCTGCTAATCTCTGCTTGATTTGTGCGGACTTGTGAGATCCCAGCACTGCTGATCTAAGGCACAGGCTGACAGGCTGGCTGGCAGGGTATTCAGTAGTCTTCAGTCTGGGCAAGAAGGTAGGTTGGAAAACCAGTTGCTAGGATGGTCTTCAAGAGTTTTTGCCTTAGAAACCTTCTCCCTAATTTTATTTTTGCACTTTCGTCTGGGGAGGACAAGATCTGGCCAATCATTTTCTGGCAGTATTTATTATAATGAATGCAAAAGTATTTGTAATGCGTTTCTGCTGACATTTTTGTTTCTACGGACAATTTTTCCGTTCATATAGTATCTGGAAAGATTTGCTTGTTAAGCAATGTTTTTCTCAATAAAAATGTTAGGACATTATGTCAATGTGTATTTAAATGAGAAGACTAAATCAGTGGGGCTTAGAATGATGCTGAAGGAGAGGATGAAGGGAGAGAGAAACACCAATATGGAGTCCTTTAGGAGAACAGATTCTCTCCTGGTGTGAATCACTTTAGCTCCAACTGCAGTACTTCACATCTAACCAAAACCTTACTTGGATTTTTTTTTTTGTTTTTTTCATCAGGAGTGCTCTTGCATTCATGTAGCCTTTGGCTGGATTTGCTTTCCAAACCAAAAAATCCCAGAGGATGTGGATGACACTATCTGTTCTTCCCAGTCTGCTCTGGATTCCATGCAGCGTTCTCTGCCCACTCTCAGTGTTGGAAGAAGAGCCTGTCCTTTCAGAAGGACATGTAGGCAAATGGATTTGCTGGAAAGCATCCATACTAAGAGGCTGCTAGTAGGGGCAAAGCAGAACTCTTCACAGCTAAGCCATTTGGTGTAGTTCTTAATTGGAGAGTTTTCAACTCCAGGTATCAGTGCTAGTTCTGTTCTAGCCAGTTGTCACCCTAGGGGCTAGCCAGTGTGGAAATCAGAATGCTCTTTTCACCCAACATGAGTTATTTCTTGTAACTGGTTTAGTATCATCATTTTACTGAAGATTGCTGTCTAGGCTTAGCGAGTGGCCTAAGTGCACTTCGCTAGTCATGAAGATGGTCTCACAGAACTCCCTAAATTACTCTGGAACAGTCACTTCTAATGAAAATCCTGTTACATCCCTGAGAAATATAAAGATTTGTTCACATTTGTTGTTTTTCAAACTATTACACTCCCCCTAAAGCTGGATGTGCAGTTTAAAACTCTAGGGGTGTGAGGCTGTGACTCATGAAATGTTTTTATAAGCAAAAACTGAGGACAACTGGCTTAAGTCAGAACAACACCTGCAAGGCAATACTCTGATATTGTTGAGGAAACTAGTATGTGGGAGACTGTAATACGCTGAAAGAATGTGGAGGATGTAGGCTACAGCAAGTCTAATGTGTGATGGTGAAGGAGTCAATACAGTGAAGTTAAACATTTAGTCTTAACAAACGGTTCAGAACAGAAGTGAGAATGGGGAACAAACAGGTTAAGGGATTTTTAGGTAAACCAGAAGTTAGAGGTATCTAGTGAAATTTTTTTCAGGAGCTTTTAAGTAAATAGCCAGAGCAGAATCAGAACCACTGAGGAAGTATTTTGGGGGCTATTTCTTTGCATGTTCTCAGAGAACGGTAAAAAACCAAGAGTGGTACCTGTATTAAGAGCGGGGGAAAAAAATGAAGAGCAGAGGGAATTAGTTACGTGCATGGAAAGAGAACAGAAATGGTTAAACACCGAAGAAAGTATCTAGATGTTCAGAGGGCCTTTCACAAGGGTAACGAAGTTAAATGGCATCATCATTACAGAAAAATTATCGTAAGGTTTTAAAACCTATTTTCAAAGCCAAGGTGTACGAGGTATTAAAGTCAATTTTTCAAGTTTGTCTCAAAGTGGTGAGCTTTTTCTGATACTGATTAATTTACATTCCATAAGAAGTCGTCTTGAAAATTGTAAATGGCTTAATTCTGACAACTCTGGAATTTTTTTCATTTTAAACTTGGAGGCAGGAGGGGAGAGGAAAAAGAAAGCATCACACAGCTTTGCCCACAGACTCACTACTGTTCATTAAGAGGTCTCAAGAAAAAATGTCCTGATTTTATTGTAGACATGTCTGTGTTTCACTTGCGTGCAGGCTGACAGAATGAACAATTGGGTAACTGTGTTTGCAAAGTGGGTAGAATATTTACTGAATCCAGCATTTCAAAATGACATATCAGGGATGAAAAACCAGGTGGATTGTGGCCCTATCTTTTTATTTCTCTTGTGAGTTAGTTAAATTTGTGAAGAAATGTAAACTCAAACCTGAAGGATTCAGTTAACATATAACCAAGTCATGATCTATTCCAAACTCTTTGAAGACCTTCCACGAGGAGCCATATGGACAACAAACAGATACAGCAGGTAGCTTATTCTTTATTCATCATGCCTAGAAAGAGTTTTGCTTCCTTTGTTGGTCCAGGAGCATGTCCAGTATCATCCAAAAAGCAACCATGATTTTCTTGTAGCTACGTTAGTTTAAGGATACAAAAGATAAGGTCTGTAGGGACAGAGAATGTTCAATAAAAATACAGCCAAGCATTTAAGCACACAGAAGCCCTTCCACAAAACAAACAAGAAAAAGTGATTAAACAAATTAAACACCAACAGTTCTGAGAACACCTTCTGGGTTTTTACAGTGAGTCAGCTGATCTAAGACACTACCTCTCCCCAGAGGTCTTGCTTTGTTTACCTGCTGAGGAGATAAAGGCATTGGGCTTCTTTCAGTTCTCCTCGACTGCATCGATGCCCTGGCAGTGTAGCACCAGTAATCCTCTCAAGTGTTGACCTCAGACCCACAAAAGTCAACAAAGCCATACCTACATTGCTGTGACAATGCTGCTTCCAAAGCAGATGGAAGCCAGTGTACTGCCTCTCTCCTTTTGGCAGCCTGGGTCTTTCCATTTGTGGGTGGTTTTAGTAATGCAAACCTTGTTTACTCCAGAAGACGCATTTTGGTGACACCTGAAGTTGGACTAGAAGAAAGAAAAGTCTTGTTCTGAAGGTGGTCCTGGAGTAGCCAGCAAGAAACAAGTGAGTTGTGGTTGCAGATTTTCTTTGAGGGTTTCCCTGGGCTGTGGGGGAGAATTCTGCAGCTCAGAGTGACTCAAAGATAAGTGTAATATGTGGCCTGCAGTGGCACCGGTTCATCTGCGTCTTCCACCAGGGAGTTTAGCAGCAGAAGGTCCTCTGCAACAGGGTAAGAGAATCCCAAAAGGTCGATGGTAGTGATAAGGGAATCAGTCTAGTGATGACAGAAGTCTTAGTATCTGTGGAGTTCCTGGTGCGGTTTTAATTTTTTGCATTTACATTTTGACAACACAGAGCAGAGTTGTGCATTTTGGGATGTGATGTGAGAGGCTCTCATGGTTATTTGTAAACATGGAAGACTGTTTTTTCAATTTATAGTTTCATGTTCTGACTAAGCTAGAAATACGTTACGAGGAGAACATGTCTACTGCTTCTCTGCTAGGGCTCAGAGTGCATTTGTTTTGGACCCGTAGGAAAGATAGGGCTGGAGGAGAGCAAGAAGGTGATTAGGACCGAAGGCTGCAGTGTGAGCTGGGAGATGATCTGAATGTGTGGCATGAGCCATCTGACTGGGCAGGGCTTGCCCTTGTGTGCTCCATCTGCCCTCTTGTCCTTTCGCCATGCAGTTGTGAGCTGAGCTGGGGAACATACCTGTGTGCTTGAGTTAAACCATAAAGACTTCCTGTGATTTCACAGAATCATCTGGTTGGAACAGACCTTTCAGATCATCGAGTCCAACTGTTCACCCTGCACTGCCAGGGTCCCTAAACCACGTCCCTCAGCACATAGGACATATCAAGGCATAATGTGGCAATTTGAGCTTTACCTCTGTCGCGGTTTGAAAAGGGGGGCTGTTTCCCCCGTACCGAAAGGATGCGACGGACTGGTGAGTCTTGGCTTGGAATCCAGCCAAAGCTCACACAGAAAACTTTAGGTGCTCATTACAGGTACTGATAAGAGCTCGTTAGGCTTTTCGGGCTAAGGAAATAACACAGGCTACATATATGCGATAGAAGCAGGGACGTTTAATGAGAGAGATGCCCTTGAAGGTAAAATCAGACTGGGAAAGGGAGAGAAAGGGATAAGGGAGAATGCATCTTGATCGGGCTAATTCCCGCTGCTTACAAACTTCACCCCACACTGGCTCACCACGCCGGGAGGGCGGGGGGGGAAGCAAATGTCCGCCTGTAGAATCGTCCGTTGACCTCCGCAAAACTCTTGATATAGGAATCTCCTGGAGGCAAAACTGTC
>NW_010405328.1:103542-104431 GCF_000710305.1 Buceros rhinoceros silvestris | reverse complement strand
GGGTGGCCGAGAGTGCAGAAAGACCAACTTTCGTGGGTGCAGCGTGGCTGCTTTTAAAGCAGAAACGGGCAACAGAATCTGCCCCATGAGCTGAAGGCCACCTTTGCTCCTTGCATGGCAGAGTCCTGGGAGATGCTGTCACTGCTGTGTTGACACAGCCTGTGAAGTGAGTTTGCAAAGGTGGGAGTCAGCCCCTACCACTGAAAGACAATTCTCTCTGTCAAGAACCTTGGTATTTGTAGGCTGTAATTACAAGAGAAGACCACACTGCTAATCTAGTCTCACCTTCTACCTCATTCAGATGAGACCTGTAACCGTAATGTCTGCATCAGGGCTAATAATTCACTGTTAAGATACAGCACATGTTTTAGGAAGACAGCAAGTCTTGTTTTAACAGCTCCAAGTGTGGAGAATAAAACTCTCCTCTACATGATTTGTTCAAGTGATTAACTACTGGCATTACTGCAAGTTTTAATTTTTAAATGCTCGTTTTATTTCCAGTTTGATTTTATCCAGCTTTTACTTGGAGCTTCTGGATCTAGTTATAGTTTTGCTTGTAAGATTCTTGGAGTCCTTCAGCATCTTTCACAGTCTCCCACTAAGAAATGTTAATAGATTTAGTTCAAATCTCCTCCAAACCTTCCCCTCAGTAAACCAGATAGGTCAGGCTGCTGAAGTCTTTCCATCTCCCTTTCTCACTTTCTGCAACATCTGGAACTGAATGCTGTGTTCTGTGCATCTGTTCAGAGTGGCATCTGACCACCTATTTGATCATGATTAAATAAATGCTGTTAAAAGTATTTCTTTCACTCGTGGCTGTTTTCTAGACCAACACCACCTATGAATATTTTCCACTGACGAACCCAGACAAACCAAACCCTGCAGCCGG
>NW_010405328.1:96560-103426 GCF_000710305.1 Buceros rhinoceros silvestris | reverse complement strand
CCCAGACAACCCAACCCCTGCAGCCGGCAGCAGGCGCTACCTGCCTGCTGCTGCACAGGGGGCGAGAGACCCGGCGGCGGGGGCCACACCGGGGCCTCCCGCTGCTCCCGGGAGAGCCGCGGTGCTGCCCGGGACCGGGGCTCACCGGGAGGCTCCCGCCTCGGGAAACGCAGCTTTGACAATTTCGTACCAGCTCCTCGCTATCCACCCCTCGCCTCTAGTTTTTTGTCGCTTGTTTGCTATTGCCCTCTAGTGTCAATGGAGTAGGATAGCCTGTGGCTTGCCTTCCCAAGTTTTGTTTTCCACGATTTTTCCACGACTTACTGCTCTGAGGTATTTGTCTGGATGATAACGATGGATTTCAATAATATTGTTTACCTGGGTTTTAATATTTGTCTTTATAGTGCCTTATGCTATGCAGGAAACAAAACATTTGCACTCTGCAATTGATAACTAATGTCCCGCCGTGTCTGAGAGAAGCATAGGCTTGCCTGCTCATCGAACAGAGCAATTGAATCAACAGAAACTGCAGAAAATGTTGCTATTCCAGGCTTAAAACATAATCCAGCCCTGCAGAGTCCGAACTCCGTAGTGAACTTTGTGTATACTTCCAGCACCTGCCAGCCTGATGTGAGAAGTTATCTACTGTTGAAGTAGAAATACTGCCTTTTTTACTATTTGTATCCCTACCTGAAGTCTTTGCTTTTATTATAGAAAGTGAACTACTTAAAGCACACTCCCTTTATTGATCATCTCTTCTTGTCAGACAAGCCAAATCTTTTACTGAATGATCTTATAGAGACCCTTCTTATAGAGACCCTTCTTATAGAGACCCTTCTTATAGAGACCCTTCTTATAGAGACCCTTCTTATAGAGACCCTTCTTATAGAGACCCTTCTTATAGAGACCCTTCTTATAGAGACCCTTCTTATAGAGACCCTTCAAGATCTTTTGTTAATGAGACCTAGATTATTTCCCTGTTTGTAATGCAGGGAGATCTTAAGAAGCAATGAATTGCTGTGTCTGCAATCATTTCTGAGAGGCTTAAAAGGAAAATAATACTACTACAAGGAATATGATTGCTCTCCCTACACTGCCATCAGGTGGATGCAAAATTCATTTCCTTTTGTAAATGGAAAGGGAAATTCTCCTACTGATATCACAGCTTGCAAAATTGCACCAAGCTGACTCTCACTTGTAATGCAATTTCCAGATCAGTGAGGAAAATGTTGTTTATTCTTTAATGTTAGTCTTTCATATTAGCAAAAGAAGCTCTCTAGCCTTTCATCTACAAGAAAACATCCTCTAGCCTGGAATGGGAAGCAAACCTGTCTGGATCTTGAAAAAGGCTCTGAAAACCTTCCAGACTCTCTGCTCTCAATGTCTGGCATGGACAGTCCAAGCCACTGAGCGCTGTTACTCTGAATGCTTTTTGGAAAATGCAGGTTGAGCTCCTATTTTGATTTTTTCAAATAATCAGTGTGTGGGATAGAAGTAACAGAACCTAGGGTCAGGTGCAATGCTACATTTTTGTTTGGGGTAGAGAGGCACAGGGCCAGGAGTTTACCCTTTATTTTCCCCCCCGGACTGAGGAGTGAAATAATTAGGAGTAAGTTGTGGTGCTCACAGTCTTCTACCTGCTAGTCTGCAAATGGGACTTCAACCACACTCATCTGCTTCCCAGTGCAGCAAATAAAACTTGCTGATCACCATTGACTGAGTTGGCCACTTTAGAAATCTGGAGAAGTGAGTACCAGGGGTGGATAGAGACGATGTGAGAGACTGGGTCTCTTGGCTGAGCACACAGCTGTTAGAACTCTGTCATTGCCTGCATCTTTTTCTTCTTCAAGATTCCACATGAATTAATGCACCAGCTGCAGCTATAGAATTTCCTGTGCCTCTCTTCAGGAAGGCTATGCAAGTGGAGCAAAACAGCCAGCACCAGGGACCTGAGCTTGGAGGACCAACTGTGGCACTTCGGCTAATGCAGGTGGGCCAGGTAATCACCAGGAGGTGGCATTCATCCCCTGGAGACACCATCACCCATGCTGGGCATGGTGCCAGTCCTTATATGGGAGCCTTGGTTTTCTCTCTAAAGCATGTTAGCTCTCCAAACGGGCTCTGCGGTGGGGTATTTGGGGCTACCACAGTCCACTCTCAAGATGGGAAGTCCTGCCACCTTGCAGCAGTGCCAGCGTGTTCCAGTTCTGAATCATTCCCTTGCCTGTTTATTTTTGGTATTTATTTATTTACCACCGAGGTGTCACCCAGAGCAGGTTGGCTGTGCTGAACTCTTCCGGTGGCCTGGTGGCCACTGCTAGCTCTGTCAAAGTCCCACAGTGTCGTGAGTGTTTCCACCCAAAGCTGAGGGGGAGAGAGGTCGGGTTCCTGTGAGAGCAATGCCATTGCAATCTCCCATCAAAACCATTTGTGGCTCTAGGTAATGACTGCAGTAGTGCGGGGTAAACGCCTTTCACCCTCCCCACAGAGCACCCAGCTTTCTCCCTGAGCTGGCTGCGGGTGGTAGAAGGAGGTTAAGAGGCATATCCTTTGCTGTAATTACATCCTGTTGCTAGAGATATTGTGCTCTGCTCAAAGAAATTGTCATAATACAGCCTCCCAGAGAAGGTAATTACTGCGCATCTTATGAATGGCTGCGTGTGAATGTCTGCTCAAGCTGCTGTCAGCAGCAAGTTTCAACACATCTTACATACCAGGCATTTTACAGTCTTAGTTTTATTTGTTTTCATCACCCCTTGCCTGGTGCTTTATTTTTCATTAATGGATCTGGGGTTTTTCGTTTGTGTTCATTTTCTTTCTCTTCTTAAATTTTTTTTTTGTTTAA
Source organism: Buceros rhinoceros silvestris (assembly GCF_000710305.1). NCBI lineage: Eukaryota > Metazoa > Chordata > Aves > Bucerotiformes > Bucerotidae > Buceros > Buceros rhinoceros. The sequence goes on along the minus strand of NW_010405328.1, from coordinate 100,581 downwards.
GAGGCCAGAGTTCATGTCTTTGATGGAGCATTTGGGTGGTGGCCATGGCTTTTAATTGCTGCATTTCCATCACTCTGTGGTGGCTTGAGGGGAACCGTCTGGAAGATGCCATTTCCAAGCAGTTCCCATATGGTAGTGTCTGAGTGGGCCCTAGTTTCCTAGTCTGAGACCAGAAAAAATGAACCGTATCACTGTTGACAAAACTTGGTGTCACTCTACCTCTAGCATAACCGCACAAATCCAAGCGTATGAGACAACTTATTTTTCCTTTTCCACTTTCCCGATTTCTCTCTTGTATTGAAAAAGAGTTGGCAACTATCCCACCTGCTCCCAAACAGGATGTCAGACCTTTGAGCTTTCTGAAGCTTCTCTGAAGCAAATATCTCTCCTTCCACTGGCACAAATGATGCCCCTGCCTTGGCTAGCGATCAGTGTAAGAGTCACTGGGTGTGGCTAAAGTTTTGGAGAATAATAGCCTGGAGATGCTGCACACGGCAATTGCCATATAACTGGCTTCAGAGGCATATCCTTTGACTTTGCAGGGATATTTGTGCTCAACAAATGGGAAGTTGCCAACAGAGCCCTGGTTTTTCACAGTCGGAGAGATCCGGCTACTCTTCCTTTCTCAAAGGTCACTCATGTTTGCCTTTCCCCAGCAGTACGTGTGGTAATCTGGCTTCGTGTTGTGCGTGTAGGGCCACAGTGTGTGATCATGACACCCTGCATGGCTATGAAAACATCATGTCCATCTCCTGGCCAGCTCAAGGGAGGATTTGAAACTGCAGCTTGGATTGTTTCCTTGTGCAAATGGCTGGGGCTTGTTCTTGCAATTGCTTTTGTCCCCTTTTGTTTTTGTTGTGTTTGCGGCTTCTGTGCACGCTGAGTGTCCGCTGTGTTGTATCCAGAGGTGGCTCCATGCTGGTGCTGTACAGAGTGCTGTGTCCCTCTTTCTGATTCCTGGTGAAGCCTGAAAGGCAACCTGGCTTCTGGAGGATGGAAGGTGCTGTAGTAAATGTGATCTCATAGCGCTGTTGTTAAAAATAACTGGAGCTAAACCTAAAAGAAAATATTCATCTTATTCAGCCCTACCCCGAGGGGAAATGGACATGAGGAATTGGGCAATCCTTCTGTAAATTCTCTTTCTTTAGACTATATTTAAACCATACTGAGAGCCAGATTCTCAGCTGGTGTCAATTGTTATTGACTCCAGTGGAGTGAAGCTGGTTTACACAAGTTGAGGCTGCTAAATGCCAGCATCTGGATGAAGCTGAGATACAGCTGCAATTACTTTTGCAGAAACCTCCAGTCTGAGGCTGGTTCAAAAGCTCTGAGCCCTCCTGGGTGCTTGAACTATTGGTTCTCTGATTCAGCAGCTTTTTAGGGATGTGAAGGGTTACAAAAGGACCTTTACTCAGGGCAAAATTGGCTCTAATCTCAGATTGGTTCTCCAAGTCTTGTGTCTGTCACTCTGTTGTAATCACTGCTTTAGCTGGGCTCCTCTAAAAAACTCTGCAAAACCTTTTTACTTGCTGCTTCACCAGCATCATCTCCTGTCTAGACACTCTAATTATTAGAGAAGCAGGGAGCGTACAGCATGATGTGTAGATAACCTTGGGTAACTCCAAGGCAATAGTGTGCTGCTTCCATCCCTGCCCTGACTGCCCTTCAGGCTAGTTTTGCCAATTTTTTTGCTGCTCCAGCATGAAGATTAGCAAAGTGGGGACTGTGCAGTGCCACCTGGGCAGCATACATTTGAATTTTGCTTTCAGAATCAAGTGCTCCAAGTCATAGAAATTAATAAGCGAACCACCCCACATTGCAGTGGGGTCTAGGTTTAGCCTCACCTGTTGCTGTATGCTCAAACCCCTCTGGATTAAATAAACAGCCTCTCTAAACTATCAGCAGAATGCATTAAATCTGTATCTGCTTTGAGTAATTTTAGTGTGCTCATTGTATCCACTCTAAATCTTATCCATGGGCTTGTTTTTGATTTAAGCCAGCATAGCTATCCAAACTCGAGCTCTATTTCAGCTATGTCCTTTACATAAGAGCTTTTAAAGCTACTGATTTAACAGAAGACCATAAAATAACCAATACATCTATGGCATTGGAATGCATCTGCTTACTTCAGTTGCTCTCCGCAGTATTGCCACCTCCAGGAGTGTGTAATGAGAGGAAGACAACATCTTTTTTTCTGTTGTCCTTCTTTACTGTGTCATCTTCCCTGATTCCTTTGTTGTAACTGGCACCAAAGAGAATTGTCCATGATACTCAGCAAGGATTCAGACTCTGCACTAGCCCTGAGTGCTGCGCAGTTTTACGTGGGTCTCTGCAGGAGCTGGGACATGTGAGATGAATCCGTTCTCTGCATTTTGATTCCAAATCAATGTACTTTGAAGTGATTAGGGGGAGGGTAATCGAAACATGTCATGAACACGGAAGAATTGAAAGCAGTTTGTACTAGAGCCTGTGTGACTGACCTGTGTAAATCTCCCAGCTTTGGGCTCTGGCAGGAACTGCTGAGTTCAGCTGCACTGTGCTGCCTCTGGGAAAATTGCACAGGTTTCGCTAGAGTCTTTTTTCTCGACTGGTGGAAGTCTGAGTACCCTTCCTTCAGTGTAAGGTTGGCTTTTCATCTGAATTCACTCAGGACGCTTTGAAGCATATCCTTACAAAGAGCTGAATTTAGTGGCTGATGTACTGAAGTTGTGGACCTCAAATCCTAAGCCCCTCAAGCCAAACTCCAGGTGGGATTTCTGACCCAGCCTAAGTGGGGTTGTCCTCAGCCTGCATCCAGCCAAACTTGAGACTCTAACTGGAGCTGTGGCTCTAGAACTCATCCTGAAGCACACAGTCCCCCAGCTCAGGAATTATCAGAGCCAAAGCCAGGCAAGCTCACAGCCTTCTGTGGAAAAGGAAAACTTGTCTTTTCCCCTTCCTGTCCTTTTCTACTCTCAAGCTGCTGGTCCGCACTGGCTGAGGATCAGTTTTGGGTTGAGCTGTTGGACACTTGCTTACATCCTAGAATTCAGTGCTTGTATGTGAGTCTAAGGAAAAAGGAGACTCCATGTACAGAAAACATAGTTCTTTCCTATTTTTCTGCATCACAGCATCATCATGTTGCTGTGAATGCATACACAGACGCGGCGTTGCAACTGCTTCCTGCACCTCATGCAGCTCTCGAACAGCCCATAACCAGCTCTCCCACTTAGCCAGCTAACAGGGCCATGTAGTCCCTTCTCCCTATCTTACCTTGATGATCCCTGCTACCTTTTGCACTGCACCACCACTTAAACCTGCAGCAATAGTGGAAAGCTGGTTGGCGTGTAATCTATGCAACAGTATAAGACGACTAGTTTTGGACTTCCTAAGCTGTTCTAAAGGCGAGTGTGCCAGTCTGAGTGTGCGTTGAAGGTCCCACTGTGGTTATTTTACTCCTGTCTTCGGTGGGGGATGTTTCCAGAGGGTACTCCAGCAGGCTTTGAGCCAATTTGTTGTTCCTTTTCTTACGATGCAATTCATACACTTTTGGGATGTAAACTAGCCATCACATTGTTTACTTTGGCACAGGGATGCTTGTACTTTCTGAGATGCAAGGAATTTAGTTATGGGGAGGTGGGGTGGAATTTGTGTGTGTGTTTAGTTCGTTGCATTTTCAAAACAGATGGTGGTGGAGAAAAACGTGGTTGGGGGAGTCTTTAGGGACAGGGTGTTGTTAATGTATGCTGCCTCTGTAGTTTCCTTTGTTCTTTACTGGCTGAAGCAGGGTGGGTTTCCATCACAGTGAGAAGACAGATAACACAGGACAGATGCATTTTGCACACAGGGAAAACAAATGTAAATTGGTCTTGAACTGTCATTTTGTAAGCATCTTTGCTGAGGTGGGACTGGTGTTTCCTAGGGCTGGTGGAGTTACAGAAGCACCATGGAAGTCTTGCACATTGTCCTGGCTCTGCCCTCCTGACTCCTTCAGAGCTCTGTGGGTCTCAGCAGATTTGCGAGGTATGTGTGATGGCATTCC
>NW_010405328.1:86016-96477 GCF_000710305.1 Buceros rhinoceros silvestris | reverse complement strand
TTCCTGTGCTGCTGCAAAGTAAAAGGAGGGAAATCTTCACAAGATGTGCTCCAGAGCTGGCTGGGGTGGGGTGAGACCATCACCAGGCTACTAGAGTGTCCTCTTGGTGTTAATGAATTTAGGCACAGCTTTCTGTTGAGGTGAGAAAAGGCTGTTGTCCTCAGAGGAGAACTGAAGCACAAAGTAGAGAAGACAGAATCCATTCAAGGTCTCACAGAGGGTGCCTAAAGGAGAATGAGGGTGGATCCCAGCTCTGCTCAGCCAAATATTTGAACCTTGTGTCAGGGGGATCATTTTGGAAAAGACCAGAGTTTCTCTGTTTCAAGGGCCAAGTCAGAGCCAAGTTGGAATGGGCGCCTGTCCATTTGTGGTGACTTGTGCATGCTGCATTGTAGGGCATTAGGAGAAGTGCCACCTTCCACTGTATTTGTGACCAGAAAGAGCATCAGTTCTCATGGGGTCTGCCACTCTGATTTATATCTTTTGGAGACTTGTCCAAGCTCCCTGCAAGCCTTCGTGTTCTTGTCTCTGAGCTTGTTCCAGGTGGCCAGTAACTCCCACTTTACAAGGTTTTCCAGGGGGGATCTTGGAGTGATCATCCCTGATGAAACTTGGCTCTTGCTTGGGGCAGGATCATGTTGCCTTGCATACCACTGTGGATATGGCAGGCAAAGAATTCGTCATTGCATCTGATGACCTTGCCTTCTGGGCAAAGAGCCAAGAATGCCCCATGTTTTCTTGGGGTGGGGTGTGGTGCTGTTCACCACTAATGCCCAGCAAAGCGTGATGACAGGGATGAATGCATGCTGGGATTGCTGGGGTATTTGCTGGTGGGTTTGGTGGGGGAGTATCCCAGATGCCACCACCTTGTTATTTTGGGCAGTGGACTGAGCTGCTGAGCTAGATCTTTCACAGCTTCAGCCAATTTTTTGCCCCTACAGAAATATTTCACGGACATTATGGCTTTTCCCCTCTAGGTGTCATGTTTCTGGGAGACCTTTATGCATCCCATCATGAGTCCGTTACAGATGCTTTTATGTTTCTTCAAATCTCAGAGCAGAAGTGTGCTCAGAGCTTAAAGGTACTCTAGCATTTTGTAAGCCTCCCCTAGCAGAAGGATGTCTGTCCTGCAAGTCAAAAGATTTTCTGTCTGCTTATTGACTACTTTGTACTAAGGCTAGTTGGATATCCATTGCGTGTGGAGAAATGTTGCTGAGGTAAATGGGGAGTTACTGAGGTTTATTAGTAAGCATTTAAGCTTCTTCCCTTTTAGATGTTCTTCTTTCTTTTTCTTTTTTTTTTTTTTGAGCTTCAGAAGTCTTATATTCCTCCTGTTTTTGTATGAGAAGTTGAGGCATAGTGAGTTTCAGTGTTTTGTCCCAACCAAGTCTAACTAGAAAAGCACCTAAACTCCAAGCTTCTTGTTACCCGGTCTGGATCTTGATCAGAACGTTCATCTGTTTCTTGTACTAGAGCCTCCTTGCAAGGGACAGACTGTGTTTGTGTGCAGTGAGGGCATCCTGTCCAAAGGAAAACAGCGGTTACCTGGAGCACAGCTCTTGCTTCTCCCAGAGCACCCCAAATGAACAAAGAGCTGACTGGAGCAGGAGAAGACCATTTTCATGGACAGAGCTTATCCTCAGCTACAGAGCATAAAGAAATTAAGTGCCTTCCTTGAGCAAGATGGTGTTTCCACATATGTGCAGTGATGCCACAGCATCCCTGTGTCCCATTGCAGGGTGATGGTGCCTGCAAGCAGAAATGCAGCCGCCAGCGATCACCTTGGAGCTGTGCTCTCCGGCCTAGGCTGGATTTTGCCCTGCTTTGTATGCAAGTGTGGTTTCTAGCACCTGCACAAAGCAAAGGTGTCATGCTAACAGACCTGAAGAGCAGCATCTGGTACCTGTTTGGCCATGGCAGGGTGCAGGGCCAGGTGAAAGTGTAAGCAGCAGCATTGAAGTGAAAATGAAGCTGGCAGCCTTGGGTTTTCTACTAGACTCCAGTGCTGTATATCTGTAGTCTTCCTTCCTGATTCATTCCATCATGTATTGGAGCCCCATCTCTCTAGTAATTGTCCACCTGGATCAATTTGCAGATTAAGCCCTGTAGCCACCTATGTCAACATGCAGCACATCCAAGGATGGCCTGGCCAGCTGTGCTCTTGCCTGAAGCCCCAAGGTCTTCCCAAACTCTGTCTGCATTGCAGGTAAACTGAGAAGGAGGGGAGCATGTGTAAGCAGGGGGAGGAACACCAGCGGTGTTTTCCTGCCTCTTTGCAGGCTTTTCAACAAAAGACAGCATAATTTCAGGTCCTCTTGGGATTACGGGTTTGCAGATTCTCTCCTGAAGCCTTCAGATGTGGATCACTGCCCTGTGTTAGTGGATGCTACACACGAGCATCACTACAAAGAGACCATCCCACTCAAGATTCTAGACTAGATACCAGATAAAAGGTGAAAGCGGGACAGGTCAGACATGTGGGTGGAGTGGAGCTGGAAGGAGAAAGTGACAATGTAATGGGAGGGTGCAGTGGAAAATCAGGAACTGCACCTTGCAACTAGTCTAACCAGGACCTTAGGGGAGAAGGTTTCAGGCATTGTGGAAACAGCGTTGAAAATTTTCATGGAGAGTTGGATGAGGTTTTGTTATTTTATTTTTCCATGCATATGAATGAGCACAGAGGTGTTTGGCAAAGAGCTAAGTTTCAAACGTTGGTGCGTTACCCCTCACATAACCACTGATTGGGGGTTGCTGCAGGACACCACCACTTCAGTTCGTGGGAAGAGATGGTAGAAAGTGAGGAAAAGGGAGCCTATAGGAGGAAATGAGACTTTCAGGAATCTCTGGGAAGTCCTTGCCTTGGCTGGCCATTTCAGACCCTCTGCGCTCTCTAGCCTGCCCTCTTGGCTGCAGTGCCTGTTGTGCTGCCAGCACAACCTCCTCAGTGTGTGTACTTTGGAGACTCGCTTCTGGTGGGACAGGACAGGGCAGGCCACTCCTTGGGAATGGTAGGTGTGAGACGGACAAACGCACCAGGGATGTACAACCTGTTGGTAAGAGAAGGGCTGTGGTGCCTGCACAGATTTAAGTTGAAAACTACTTTGTCACCTGGTTGTGCAAGAATGTTTGTGGCAGAGAGGATGTGTGATGTGGACAGGAAGGGGGGCGTGACTGCATGTGTGCATAAGGAAGTACATGCAGCAGCTGTTGTAATTGTTTTAATAAAAGACTATTTCCCTGAATTTCTCCTTTGGCACCAGAGGGCTCTTCCCAGGATGCCCTTCCTTAAAACTGTTTGATTTCCAGGGCAGATGCAGTATGTAGACACAGAGTTGGCCCCATCTTGTTCGTGCAAACCCACAACAACATCAGCTCATGGTTCCTTTCCTTTTTGCTGAGAGGGAAGGGAGGGTGAGGGGTTTGAAATAATGACAAAGCTGATTATTTTTTTTGTGTCTGAAGAGTGAAAGTCCTGCCCAAGTACCCCAGCTGAGCACAAGCCAAAGTGCTAAATCCCTGTAGGGGTGTGTTTTATTACTGACGCTCTGCATGTCGAGGCTGGTTGTGGGGTCTGATGCTGTGTGTGTGGAATTTTTGTGGCTATTTTCTATTGTGCCAATGAAAAGCAGGATCCCATCCATATAATAAAAAGGAAACCTGCAGGTTTCCACACCTACATGGAGGTGAATGTTTGCAGCATTAGTGTTTTAATTAAGTGTTTTACTTTAGCGTGACTTCCCTGTATGAGCCCATTGCAAATGGCGGAGTAGATTTCACAGGGGTCTGAAGATGATGCATTTCTCAATGTCCCTTCCCCCAAAGGTTTTGGGTGCTCCTTCGTTAGTCTGGCCTGTAGCTGGTGGAGTTTGCTAAGTTTGATTTGTCTCTGCTTTTCTTTCAGGAGCAGGTCTCTGAGGGGAGAGTGGGCACTGGAGGGCACTGATGCTTCTGAATTCTCTCTTGACCAGCTGGGTGATCTCAAGCAGGTCTTTTCAGCTCCTCACACCTCTGTTTTGTCTGCTTCCCTGATGACACACAGCAGATTGAAGGCTGAGCTGGGTATTGAAGACCTGCTTAACTAGGCTGTGTGCACAAGATAATAGTGAGGCAGCAGTGGGGCACCTACTCATCCCAAATCACTCTGAAGCCATATCCTGCAAGCACTAATCACTTCAGTGGGCTGAAAGGGAGACTCTCAGCATCCACCAAATTAAGGGAGAGGAAGTACTACTTTCCTATGTGATTCCTTAAAGGTACCTTTAACTTGAAATAGTAGCAGTACTAGTTGCAATCCTGCAAGCTTTACAAGGTGGTCCAAGCATTCTGAATGGGAAAACAGGAAGAGCAGCCCAAGAGCCTTTGGAACCTGAATTGTGTTCGTACCTGTGCAGCCCTTAGTCTCAAATCAAATTTCGACCAGCAGAGAGTATGTGGCACTCCCCTGAGAGAGGGGCTGCCTGGAAACAGTCCCCAGGAGCTTCCAGAGTTTTCTCCTCTCTCTGTCCTCCTAACAAAGGAAATGTGTGTTCTCTTTGCTATAGCTGTCTTTCCCTTTACAGGTTAACAAGTGAGAGCCTGTTGGGACACAGGCCATGGGTGACAGCTCACCACTTCCCCAACTGACTTTAGCCTTGTCACTGGTAAAGAGGAGCACAGTTCCGTATGGGGTGGCTCACTGTCATCTGTCCTCCAGTCTATCAACAGGACCTCCCCCAGGAATATAGCTAAACAAACACCAGCCTTGGTGGCTGCTCCCTTCATTTCAGGATGGTTGTCTCACCATCTCCCACGCAGCTGACCCATACATTGCTGCTGCCCAACCTCCTCCTTTCAGTTCTCTTGGTCATGATGTGGACAAAAGCAACCTATGAATCTGTTCAGTGTGTGAGTTTCAATGCTTGACCCTGGCTCCCCAGCTTGTACTTGGAATACTTGTAATCCTCAAGTGATCTGTCATCTAGGGGTGAGATGCTTCAAGCTTTGAACTTTGCATCCCAAAAAATACATTTGGCTCTGTTTGACAGACACCTGAGGCTTTCTCTGAAATTCTATTACTGTTTTCACTGGGGTTTTTTGACCTTCCAAATGCTTTCCCTATTTTTTTTTCTCATCCCCAGAACAGCCTGCTCGGCATATAAAGGACAAAGCCAGCTGGAGAGCATAGAAGCTGCTAGGAGAGAGGAAGGGCAGCAGGAGGGTTGTGATGGAGCACTGTCCTCAATTAGCCCATGTGGCCATCACATTTGAAATGAAATCTCAGCAGGTCTCCAAGGAGTTCCCTCATGGGTCTTGCTAAACTTATAAGCTGGGATGACAGTATACCTTAATTTTCCTGAAATGTCAAGTGGCTCGTATTGGCTGCCTGCTCTACTGGTGTTTTTCTCATGAACGCATTATATTTCTATTTCCTGCAAAAAAATTCCTATCAGTATTTGATGATTGCTTAATAACGGAAATCAGTAAGGACAAGGAAAGTTCACATCCTGCAGATGAATATAATGACTGTTGGCTTTCTTCTGGGTTGCCAGAGGCTTTTTTTGGTTGTGGTTTCATTTATTTGTATTTTTATCCACCCAGTCGAGAACATTGATCTGAAGCTGTGTCCTGCAAGCACCCATTGGTGAGATGTAGGAAGTCCTCAGCAACCACCAACTTCACATGAGAAGGAAAGGGTTGGATTTCCTGGATGATAAAGCTGGGAAAAGGTATCTCAAACTGGGAACAGTAGCAATGTTGAGTGCAAAGGTGACAATCTCACGTTTTCATCACTTGTCTTGTGAAAGACTGTGCTTTCTGCTTGTGTTTTCTGCTTGATTTTGCAAGAGCAGAGGGCTTGTATAATTGTAGCGTGGGTGTGAACTTTTATGAAGGTGACTGCAAGGCTGAAGGGTAACAAATGGATTTGTTGTTTTTTAAATCTCAGTTTCCAGGTAAACCTTTCTATCACTTCTTTGTGAGAGACCTTGAGAGACCCTTTGCCTCTTAATTCAAGATCAAGCTTTTATTATCCTTGTGTGAGCTAATACTCTTTTAGACCTGGAGATACTGGGTTTATAAGGAACCTAGTAGAAAATAAATTTTAAAAAAGCTTTATTATAATTGTAGTTTCCACGTAACATTCTAAAGCTTTCTCGCTTCAAAGTCCTGTGCAAGCTATTAGCTAACAGTACAGCTTAGGTAAATGAGTAGGTAAATAACACTCCCTGCCATTTGGAGGGCATTTTAACTCCTCCTAAGCCTTTAGTACTCCCTATCAGCACCATGTCACTGAAGAGTCATTCCTGGGAACGAGGTATGGTGCTGAGCAGGGAGCCTCAGAGAGCCACCCAACATATGAAATATTTGTCAGAGGGACTGACTGATAATTTAAACTGTTTGAACATGGGCTTGGAAGTAAAATGTCTTGTGGTGGCTGTTTGCTTTCCAAATGTCTGTTGCAATCTGTGTCCTCTCATCAACCAGCTTTGATTTCCAGATCTCACCTCAGTTCCTCACAGAAGACATTGGGTTCCAAGGGTCCAAGATAGGAAAGGACTAGCAAGCAGTTGTAACTGAAAGGGCTTGGCTGATTAAATGTCAGGAATGTATTAAAGATAAGGCAATTTTTTATGCCACACCCTGTATTTTAGAACCCAAGGGCCAATAAGAGAGAAACTGGTCAAGAAAAATTAAAAAAAAAAAAAGGGCATTTTAACATTAAAATGACAGTCAGCCTTGGTCTGCAGCTGAGGAATGCACCAGCCTTTTTCAAAAGGAACAAAGCATATTTTCCCATCACTCCAGAGGCATAGACATTTTTCTTATTCCAGCTCCTTCTCATCGCACTGCATACAGGGCAGTCATCTGGTTATGCAGTAATGCCTTGGTTGCCAAAATACTGGAGAATATTAAGACACTGGAGTTAATAAACCTTGCTGTAGGCTACTACCTGTTGCAGAGAGCAGATTCATTAATTTTTTGTTGTGTCCTGGCATCATCTTTTCCTGTGGATGCATGTACACTGCCTGAATGTTAATAAAACACTAATGTCTAATCACATTCTGGAGAAGGCTGTTTCAGATGATTAAAAAAAATGTACTTGCTTTTAGGAAGTATGATTACAAGCAGGTGCTCACAGCATAACAAAGCTTAGTCAGTGTTATGAAAGAAAAAAAATATCAGTCTTGTGGGTTTGGGTACAATAATTGCGACTGTCCCACTGTTTGCAGTTGCCCTCTGGCCTTTTTGACCCGAGGGGGAGACTGTTCACTGTCATATGGGGCAAAGGATGCAGTGACCGATGGTTTCATTCCTACCCAGTGTGAAGGCAGTGGGCTGTAAATCCATGTACCTGGTCGCTAGTAAGGCCATTACTTTATATTAATCTTACTCGCTACCCAACTGTTACAGCTGCTTCTGTTACAACTTTAAGAAGGGTTACCTGAACTGAGGAAAGGGAATTTTTGCACTTCACAGATAAATCGTCTTTTTGATGTTTTGCAGGGTGAATTGTTAGACACAATGATCTTGAAGGTCTCTTTTGGGGGGTCTAACCTCACCGGCATCCTCTGCCCAAATGAGTCGGAAGTGGGTCTTGGGTGCTACCGAGGGAGTAGCCAGCTGGGGTCACTCAAGAGCATTGCAAGAGGCTCCCTTGTCTCCTTGCCCCAAGGGGCCAAGATATTTAGACAGCTGCCTCACTATGAATGGGACTCTCTGGCAAAAGAATTAAGCAAAGATTAAAATCAGTTTTAGCTGTTAAATGTGTGCTTTGCACAGCATTTAGCAACTAAAAGGTTAATTATCTTTGAACTTATGCATGTGGTTTTAGATGTGATCCACAGAAGTTGCTATTTTTTTTTCTGATGTCTACAAGGAACTGAAAATTGGGATAAAAATGAGATGCCGGTGTTGGTGAGGGCACAGCTTTTTGAGCAGGCTGGAGAATGGTACCCAGTCTGAAGGGAAGCAGGGTGCCTGAGTAAGTTAAATTATTTTAACACTTGTCATTTAGACTATCCTATTTAATGGGAGTTCAGGGTCTGTAAGGAAATACAAGTGTGCATGAAGGTATGAAAATGAGACCATTCTGAAAGAAAGCCGAGCTCATACCTGGAGAGGAAACTTACTCTGAATGTTAATGATTGCTGGGCACAGCGAGTGAAAGTTGGGAGGTGAAGAGTGCTGCAAGACCTGCATAGGTCAGTGCAGAGGAATTCAGATTAAGATTTTAAAAGTTCTGCAGAAAAAGAAGGAATAATTTGGTGCTAAGTTGCAATATAATAGGGAGAGGGGTTCCACAGTCCTGTCTGGTCAAGGTGCTTTGGAAAGCTCCATCAGGCTCAAGATACCCTTGTCATTAAAAACATACACAATGGGAAGACATAACATGGTTCATATAATGTTGGTCCCATTTTAAAACCCTTTAGGGAAGCAAGTAAGCATTGCCAAATGGTGATCAAAAATTCTGTATCTTCTCACCCAGCAGGAGCCAAATCATGACACAGGACAAACTTTTTTCCAGCTTTGTTTTTAACTTCAACTTTTCAAACTCTTAGATTACCCTTAAATTGTATTTCAAGCTTCTTAGCCTTAAAGCATAAAATTATTACAGAAATGGCTTTAGGAATAAAAAGTAAAATTATCATACAGCCGCTGAAAGAGGGCTCTTTAGAAGCCCTGCTGTCCGATCCATTTCCTGCACGACCTTTTGTACAGTTGAAGATGTCCCTCTTGCTCCCCTTAACCAGCTCTCCCCTTGCTAAACACCCCAGCCTATGCAGTTACTGGAGATCATGTTTCCTGACTTTCTGCTTTTTTCTGGACTCTGTGGTCTGTCCATGTCTATCTTGAAGAGTGAGTCTGAGGCTCAAGGCAAACCACCAGTCAAGACCTTACCTATGCAAGGTAAGGAAAAATGGCTCTACGAGGACAGTATATTCACTGATATTTACTGGATTAAACATCCCTCCCCAATTTTTCCAGATCATTTCGACCTCTGATCCTCTGCTGTATATAATGTCAGCTCTTCCTAGCTTTGTTGCCTGCAGAAGCAGTATACATAATCTCAATTGTTCAATTTAATTTGTTTGTGAAACATTGAATGGAACTAATTTCCAGGCACAAGCCTGTCAAGCAGAATGCCGAAGATGATGAAATGTTCATGAGATGTACCAGATGTACTTCGAGCAGCAGCTCTTTTGCTCTAGCTAGGGGAGGATTAATAGCTATTTTTTCTCCTTTCTGTGTTTCATGGTTCTTCATGTTACAAAGTACCTAATGGAAGGTGGTAGGTAACGGTTAAAGAGCTATCTTGGTCCCAGAATTCTAATCTCAGCTCAGAGTTAGTCACAGCCTGACCTTTCTTGAACCTCTGCAGGTTGTCATACTTTTGTCACATATAAGGTACAGATGAATAAAGTTACTTCTTTAATCAGTGGTAAAGATTTCTGCATTGAGGTCTGACAACCAATGCTATAAAAATGCCAGATCCAAGAAAAAGTCAGTAAAAACTTCTTGCTTTTGCTTCAGGAGGTGTGGGGCCAGGCCTGAGTTGTGGGACAATAAGACTTTATGACTTCTGAAGTGTAAGGTATGGATTGTGCAGAAACCCGTTAAGGGTAGTAATATGCTTTAACAAAAGAAAGATCTCTAGCTCAGGCAGCTTTGATTTGAAGATATCAAGGGAAAAACAATTTATCTTAGTGATTTAACAATGCAAATAGCTTCTCAAGTGATGATGGGAAGATGAATATGCTATTCAGAGTGGAGCGGAGCAGCAGCAGAGTGTTGGCGGAGCAGGGGTCACAAAAGGCAGCCTTTGAATATCAAGCACCAGCTTGGGCAAGAGGTTTTCACTGGGAGCCAGCCAGGAGCGGTTACAGCGCTGTGCAGTACATGTTCCTGATGACTCCACCATTCTGTCCTTATTTCCATGGCTCTGCTGGTTATCTACCACCTCAGAGAGGTGCTGCAGGCACTTTCTAGTGGGCTTATGTCATTGGTCGGAGATGTTTGTGTGTATAAAATTTGGGAGAGATCCGTACCATCCCTGCACAACTAATGTTTGTAGATGATGGGTGAGGCAGTGATGTCCCAGAAAGCTTACAGTGCCTTGGGCTATGATCTCATAAGTTAAGCAGGGTTGGGCCTGTTTGGTTTTGGATGAGGACTTAGAAGGAAAAGTTGATTGCTACAGTCAATTTGACTTGGTAATTCAGAAGGTGGTGCTCTTCCCCCTAGACAGCATGGGCTGACATGCCAGAATGATTAGCCTCACCACAACTCCTAACCTTTTAGAAAAAATGTAAAACCAACATCCTCACCTCTCAAGAGTGAACACTACCGGACTCCTGCTATTACCCCCAAGTTCCAACCAAATTCCATCTCAAATCAACCACACCCTGCAGATGGAGATCCACCCTGCCCTTTCAGGACGATACAGTAAAATTTGCTTTCACTGCTTGGTCACGTTGTACCTCC
>NW_010405328.1:67795-85888 GCF_000710305.1 Buceros rhinoceros silvestris | reverse complement strand
GGCTGCAAATGCCCTTTCGGTTAAGTTGTGCAAGTGTCCTCGCTGGAAAGGGGATCTTTAAAGGGGAAGTGTTTTCCCACCAGCAGGGATTTTGGAAACCCTGGTGGGACATGGTTTGAGCAATAGACTCCTTGTGCTGAATGTGGTGTCACGGCTGGAGCTTCCCTACGCTTTGCCTTTGGCTCTTCTTATTGCAGCATGTTGCCAGCCTCTCACAGCGCAGGCATTCTCTGCTGCCCACTTCCATCTTACTGGGACAAAAACCCTTTTGCTTAGCTGCTTTGTCCACTTCTTCGTATGGCAGTGTGGCTACTTGTGCCAAATTCTGGAGTGGTGTAAATTATTATTTTTTTTAATATATGTAGATGTAAAGTGCCATAATATTCTGCACTGAGTGGGTGATAAGGTAGGGTTGCAGCAGGAAAAGCAAGGAGGATGGCATTAGATAAAATGTTTCCTGAAGACTGCTGGGAAGGGAGCTCTGGTTGATTTTGTCATGTCCAAAGGCAGATTTGCTCTGTGTTTGTTTATTTTCTATGATGTGAAAGTGCTTATGTGCATTCTTCTATTTTGGTTTAGCTTAAACCTTTCCTAATCCTGTTAGAGATAAACCTCCCTGAACCCCAAGTAAGCATCTGCATGGGAGTTTGCACCAACTGAATTAAATCTGAGTGAAATCACACAGGGTGCCCTTGCGCGGGGAAATGCAATCTCGTGTTGATGCCTGCCTTCCATCTTTCCTTGCCACACTGCTCCTTCTCTCTCCCCTTGGCAGGGGAACGTCAGCGGCTTCCTAGTGAGGAGGTCATAAAGCTTACTATTCTCTGTTCCCACAGGGAAATAAGTAACCCCCCCCCCACACACACACACGCTAGTAGTGTCACAGTGAATGTGCAGGAAAACAGCTGAGTGAACTGCAGCTGGGCTCTCCACTTAGGGTCTGTCAAGCAAGGCTCACTGAAGGGAAGGCTTTGTGTTGGCAGGACCAAGCCCCTGTCCCAGTGACAAACTGAAGGGGGGACTGCTTCTGGTGCTGGTCCCACACCCGATCTTGGCTGTCCTGGCAGAGCACAGTGGGAGAGGCAGGTAGTTGGGCTTAGCTCTGGCTTCTGCATAGTCTTTACCATGCGTGTCCTGTCTTGACAGTATTTATGCAAATTTTTAAGTAGGGGAAAAAGCTGTCACGTAAAACCAAAAATTCATCTGAAGGCCAAATATGTAGGTTGGTTGGCTTCTGTGTTTTCTTTCTTTTTTTTCTCAATTAAAAATAAAGTAACCTATAAAATGATGATCTAGTTTAATATCCTCATTATATGTTCCAGGCAGAATCTGAGTCATGCCATTTGCTCTGTGCTTTGCACCCCTGCGGGGGATGTAAAAGTTCCACTTTTGGAATATTTCTTGGTCCACCCTAGTCAGATACGCCGGGTGAGAGTGCTGGGGTGCAGGGTTGCAGGTAGTGCAAGTGAATATTCTGAGAATGAAATTGCTTTCAGGACAGGACCCACAGGTGACTCTTTCAGGTAATCCACTGGTTTAGTGGTACTGTCCTTGCAATCCATGTCATCGTTTTGAGTGGAAAGATACCTAAAGTCCAAAGAAGTTCTTAATTCATTGTCCTGTCCTTATTTTTATTTTTAGCTAGTGGAGCTCCATTCAATTTAATTCCCAACCAGTGCTAAGATCCATCACCTTTAATTGTCATAAAAAATGTTTAACGAGCTGCAGAAGAAGCTGCTGGAGGAAGTCTCTTCAGCGCTGGCATAGCTACTGCATGTTCTCAGGTTGTGAGCAGCCAATTCACATCAGCGTGGACATTTCTCATGCAGATAGGGGTTTTGTAGCTTGCCTGGACCATTTCAACTGGCTATTTTTGCAGATATTATTAGCAAGATGATTGCTGGTTAATGCCCGTTGTGATAATGGATTTTGTGATGCAAATTCTCACTTGCTAAGAGCCAGTGTAAACCAGACTTGCCTCCTGGGATCTACACAACACAACAGTCCAGAGCTCATAATTACAAAGATTTTTTTCTTGAAGACTTAAGATCACAGTTTAGGTACGGCAATCTAATAATTAATTGCTGATCAGCTCACAACCTCTGTTATAAGCCAAGGTACCAAACCTACCTGTCACATAACCAAGAGCATGTATCCAGAGGGCTACCACTAATGCCCAAGTTTCTTCATCTGTGGGGCAGCATTTGTGAGCCCTTTCTACCATCACAGGATCATGGAAAACAAGGCTGAGCATTATCTTCACTTAAGAGCACTTAGTACCCAGTAGGAAAGGCTGGAAAAAGGGACTCTCCTTTGGGCTACAGACCTCCACCTGCTATATCCCCATCCTCCTCCCTCTGCTGTGAGCTTCAAGGACTTGGCAGGTCTCAGCCTTTTTTCCACTAGAATTGCAGGGTTTTTTTCCTTTGGCTGTGTTTAAATTTCCTTGGCGTGGAGGGAAGGGATGATGTTACCACCACTCCAGGGAATGCAGTAGCATACGATTATTGCTTTTCAGATATGCTAGACAGATACACTTGGAAATCTCCATTCTTTCCCTCCTTCAAGATACGTATCTCTAGTCAATGTGTTTGGAGACTCTGGATCTCTGGCTCTCTAATGCTTTGCCTGCTCAGAGGGGTGACAACCTCTGGTAAATACACTTGCACTGTCAGACATCTCAGCCTCCCTTCCAGTTTTTATGTCTGGTGTTGGGGTGAACCAGCTAGACTCCACTGAAAGAAGTCCTGCAGGACTGCTCCCAGCAGGCAGCACGGCACTCTGCCTGGTTTGGCTTCCCTCTGTCCCTCACAGTCTTTCCATACCTTCTCAGGTACCTTCCCTGTCACCACTCTCTGCTTCTGGAGGTCATGCAACAACAACCCTTCAGCATCAGGCTGTAAAAATATTGCCTCCATGGGCTGCAACACGACTCTCAAATTATTTTAGGCACGTTGACTTCAAGGATACACATAAGCAACTATTATGTCTTATGGCCACAAAGCCAAGTGCCACGTATTAAGGGCATGGCCAGACTGCTCTAGAGCCATGCTAGCCCTGGGTGGTGTCAGCATGAGATGTTCTGTACTACCTGTCCTGGGAGGCTGGGAATTGCTCCCTAAGGTAGGTGCCATTAGTGATATAGATACAACCCTTACAACCCTTAGCTACTAACTAATAACATTACTTTTCCCTGTGCGGGGGTATAGCTATTAGCGTTAGAAATAGCAGATGCCAGCCCTGCTGCTGACTTAGATGAGGTTGTTATACTGTTATCTGAAATACTGTTTAATTGATTTTTTTCTTTTCCCCCTGAAAGCTGACAGCCTGAATTTCTTTTTTGTTTAAGGCCTTTCCCTGATTTGCCCTCTTCATCCTCAGAACCGTGTGCACACAAAATTAATTTCTGGAAGTCTGGATGCTTTCCTAAAACATTTAATAGCACCGAGTACATGAAATACTGTACTGAGTCCTCTGGGAAACCTACAATTAGTGGGATGAAAATACCTTCCATAAATGATTGAGCTCCTGAAACAGTGCGAGTAATTAAAATGCTCTACAGGACAGAGCTGAAAATCCTTACAGGATTATCAGTGAGGCATTGTTTAAAAGATATCCTTGGGTTGGACAGTAGCAGCAACACTGTGTGCAGGCATTATTCAAGAGTTCCTACTAGGAGTGGGAGGTAGCAGATAACCTTTGCAGTACCTGGCTAGTCTCATGTTTTTTTATCCTCACTGTTCCAGCTGAGAGAAGCTCTTCATAGCATATTTATTGCATCCCAGGAGGACTATGGGTTCATTGAGTGTGTCACTGGTGTTTTGATTTTTGGTTTGATTTAAACCAGTCTGTCATGATGATAGGTTGGGAGTGCTGAGCCAGGGAAGGGACGGCTTTAAAAAGGTGTTCTCTGTACACCTGCTTGTGAGGTGGTCTACCTAGAGCACCTATGCATCTGATTTTATGTAGGGATAAGCACCAAAGAGCTGCCCACAGACCTGGTTAAACATTTAACAACTAGTTCCAATTTCCAAAGGCATTTTAGTTCCTGAAGATGTACACAGAGCTTTCACAGGGCCTTAGCCCACTGGATACCCAAATTACTGTAATTTTTGATGGGACTGAATTTCCTAACTTTATCAGGATTCTTTGAAATTCCCACTAGGGATCTGTCTGCCATGCACCTGAATGCCCTATGAAATACGATCGGGGTGCATAATGAGATTGTTTGTTTTTCTGCCTGATAGGAAATCTTCCTGGAGGTGCATTTCCAAGCATGGCAAGTCCTGCACAGCTCCAGCATCAAGCACACACAGGAACAGCTTCAGAAATGGAGAGGCTGCAAGATATTTGGTAGTTATGATAACTTATGGGGCAGGATTGAAAAGGGCAGTGACAGATTATGCAAGTGAGCAGTGGCTAATTTACTTTTGGGAAGCTGTTTAAAATTCAGCATTGTTTTGTGCTCATAAGTGGAAGTTTATCATGATAAATTTCAGAGGGCAAGGTCACATTTTCATTTCCTGGGTGAAAAGGAAGGCCAGAAAAACACACAGACTTACAAGCACAGTTAGCAGATGTCTGCATCCTATCTGATGTGCGGTGGCATTAGTGAGCTGATAGGTGTGGATGGGAGGAGGGATGTGAAAGGGGACGTGCTTTGCACACATAAGGCCTGGAGTGAATTGGAGTTGAAGAAACGTGCAGGGAAGAGAGGAACTAGAGAAAGGGAAGAAAGGAAAAAAGAAAAAAAAAAAAAAAAAAAAAAAAAAAAAAAAAAAAAAAAAAAAAAAAAAAAAAAGACGTTTTTCTTGTTTGGGTGAAGGTGAAATAATGGCAAGGAACCTGTGTAAAGGTGTGGTGAGCAGCCAGAGTTGAGCCACGCATGTGGGCAGGGGAGAGCTGACTTGAACATGAAATGGGTTAAACAAGGACTCATGGCAAGAAGATGGGAAAGGGAGGGGAGCTGAAGGCCAGGAGAGTAGGAGCTGAGTCCAGCATGACAATGGAGCTATGAGAGGGCAGGCAGGCCTTTCCTTTTGCTGATGAAGTTGCTTCTGACTACCCATTATGTCTCTCTTTATCTCTCTGCAGGGAAGCTTTCCAAAAGCATGAATAATACCTTATTAGGTAGATGGTAAACCCCTCCTTTTTCATCCTGCTTTAATTCATGCTTCCTCTGCTTTGGTGGCTGCCTTATACATAGTGCTGTTAAAAGTGCAATTATCATTCTTCCTGGTAGCGTGGTATTAAGGGTGTATCCTCTCCCAGCATCTCCTGGGGGCTTATTACTCAAGAGAAAGGAGTTGTGTACTAGAAGCCAAATTAAACTGAGCAAGGAGGAGGCTTTCTCCACCGCAGGGATGGAACAGATCGTTTTGCTGAAGACCAGGTCAGGAGCTGGTCTATGGGAGAATATGTAGCTGGAAGCCTGTGATGTAGGGAATTTGCCCTAGGGAGCTGGAAGACACATCCCTGTGGTTCTTTGTGGCTTAGCCTGACACCCTCCCTTTTGTCCACTGCTGTAGGCCCGTGGGTTGGTGAGCGTCCTCTGTTTGGCAGTGGCATATTGTCCTGTGCAACTTTCAAGGCTAGAAGTTGTAATTGTAACTCTCTCCTCTGGTCATCTTCAGGATCTTGAGTGTTTCTTCTTAGAGAGCTATCCAGGCCTAGCTTAAAGAACCCAGGTGATGGAGAATGCAGAGCAACCCTTGAAAGAACCATCTCTCCCTTCCTCTTTTAAAAAGTATCTCTTTTCTCAATGTGAATTCATCTGGGTTTTAGTGGTCCTTTACCATTGCATCATCACTGTTTTCCTCTACTTGTTGGAAAAACTTACACACCACTCACTGGTCAGCTTTGAGGGGCAACTGGAGTTGCCATCTTCATTTGCCAGGATCCTAGATGTGTCTGAACCTTTCTAAGCACCAGACAGGAAACAGTTAAGGCAGCCGAGCCACAGGCCTCAGAACATTTTGCTAGGGAGCCAGGTGAGCAAAGAACAGATAAAGGCAGCACCTGCCTATGGGTTTGGAACAGCCTGCGGCCATGGATAGAATGTAAATACACTCTGAAAATCTTATTGTCTGACACTGTGCCAGCATCTTCTGGGCGCTTGTCATGGAAAATATTTCGACTGAGGTCATTCAGTCAGCAAAAAAACAGTGTTTAATACCCTCTGAGGTGCCAACTTGCCTCGCTCTTTGTGTCGATAAATAAACATACTAGGGTAGCATTTCATGTTACCAGGATGATCTTTGTTGTATTAGGAAAGTTTTAAAGCTTGTTGATTATTTTTCATTTTTTTCCCTTCTCCTTCCTCCTCTTTAAATGCAAAGACTGTTTCTGCTCCCTTTCTCTGTGTTTGCTGCTTCTGGCTCACATGTACGCACCCAACCTTTAGAGTGAGAGCTAATGTCTGCTGCTTGTAAATCTCTGCTGGTTGCCCCAGGCTATGTTTTTAATTCCTTTATTCAGCTTTGAGATGAGTAGGAGAAAGGTGCAGCTTTTTGAGATGATGGAAGTTACCATTTCCCTTCTTCAGTCAATTAGGCACGTTGGTTGTTTTCACCTAATTCTCAAAACTTTCCATTGATGATAGCTCTGAAGGGAGGGAGAAATGTTGAGGAGAGATAAGGGATTTGGGAGGGAGAAGAAAGTGGACTGATAACTGAATTACGTACTGGTAGAGAGGCTGATTTGCTCTGTGTGTCTCCACGAGAAATAACCTGACTCCAGAGCTGCGTTCAGTGCAGTTGAGTTTCTGCTCAGTCAGATTTATGGCTGAGGCTTCTATTTGTGCAGTGCCTGTCCTTTCTCAAGCGTGATATGAGACTTGATGATCCTGTCAATGTTCTTGGGGAAACTATTGCTTTCTCTCCCAAAACCTTGCAACAATAAATTTCTTCAGAGTTTGCACAGAGCTTCTCTTAATCGTGTGTCTCTGAGCCCACATTCTTCAGCTGCAGACCCTGCCACCACTGCTCATCTGGGTAAGTCATGGGTGTGCAGGCACCACGGGGTGAGAAGGCACCATTTGTCCAGGGGTGATCCCTACCTACTGAAAGACTTCACCTCATCTCTGCTGTGAACAACAGTCGCTCCCTTGCTCCTCTGGCCCTTGCTTACTGACCTGTAATACCCAAGCACCTTGTGGATGCTGACTGCCTCATGTAGATGTTGTAGAAAGCACCATGGGGTCCTGCAAAGTGAAACAACAATGTTCTCTTTCTTCCACTGTGCTTCAGCAATGATGTGAGAGTAAAGGATGAGCTTTGCTTTCTGAAACATAAGCTCCTTCTGCTTTCAGGCAGGTAAGTAATGAGATCAGCCCTTCCACATCAGCACTTTTCTTTATCTTGTTGTTTTCTGCCCTAAGTCTGTCAGGGTCTGTGGCTCATCTGGAAATGAGTCTGCAAACCTTGGGGCTGGGAATCATCTCACCTGATTTTAGTTATCTAAAATTTAGACATAAAGTCTGAGATTGTCATCTAGGCACTCTCTTTGGTGGGTGAGGAGCAATAAACATGCCATTCATCTTACCAGTTCTAGACATCTGCCTTAGGTTGGGATGATTCATGATTTGGAGGCTCCTGTGCTCTCAAATTGTCAGGGAGGTGTAGGTGAGCATTCAAAGCTAGACCCCTAACTCTTACAGGGCTCTTAATCTGAGAAATCCAGAAGCTGTCATCTTTTTACCATTTACCACGGACATTGTCTATGTTCAGGGTAGACCTATACTGTCCTTTGTTGTAAGGGGAGTAACCTGTGACCGTCTGTCTGCTGATATGACTGTGCTGGCTTTGATGGTGATGGTGTTATGCTTGTGATGGCCCTGAGGAATAGAGGGGGTTTTTAAAGTGACAAGGTGATAAACCAAACGTTGTTATTCTGCTATGAATTTTTCAATCAATCAGGTGCATTTTAAGAGCCGATGGAAGGATATGGAGGCCTGGTTTCCATCAAAATTAAAGTTCTCATGTTAACAGCTTTATATTTACCTTCTGTTAATCTGTGATGTGATTACTTATCCCTGTGTATGTCTTTGAAGAAAAAAGACTGCAGACATTCCACACACACCCCCAAAATACACCCACCAATATAGCGGGAAGAATAGAGTTTGGAACTGGGCTTATCTTCTTGGTTTGCTGGTGGTAGCGCAATGGTGGCAAATTGCTGTGACAGGGGGCCCTGCTCTTGAACTGAAGACAGGAACTAGGCTGACAAGACAATAATAGTGTGTTGGCTCAACTGGCAAACCTAGATCCCCTTCAGATGGACTCAAAATGTTACATTGAGAAGCAGTTAATTCACCCTTGTCTAAGGTTCCTAATGGACTGGAGCCAAAATGCTCCATTAACCACACACATATAAAATACTCACTGAGCCTGAGTTTTGTTGCCAAGCTGTAGAAAAGGGAAGAATTTTTGTGCATAGAGATAAAACTGTCGGTATTGAGGGCTGAAGGGAGGAGTTGATGATGCGTTCTGGAATCTTTCATTCTTTTTAAGAGGAGAAGGATTTCTTATCCTTGGCCGGGGACTAAGGGGTGCAAAGAGGATTAAATGCAAGACTTGCTAGGTTTTACATTTCATGTTTAATTGTCCGGGGGGTGAAGGTACCTCCCATCTCTGTGCCAAACTCCCAGATCTGTTCTATACACGTTGGTCTCTGCAAATTAAACCCAAGGTCAGTCTTTAGAAAGTAAAATAAACGTTAAACCCGTGGTTGCTTCCCCAGTAAGATTGCTTTCTAAACAAAAGAAAACTTTCCTAAACACAAGAGAGTGAGAACTGTGGTGATAGGACATAGAAACATCAAATTTTCTCTCTGGAAAACACATGTTCACCTGTTTCTGTGCTGGTTTCAGATGTGCAGTAAAAGAAGCTTTCTGTTTTGAGTGCTGAATATACAACAAACATTTAGAAGAGATTTGTTTGGGAGAATTGGCTTGACTTGCTGTTGCTGTTTGAATTAGGAGACAATAAGGCAAATAATAAAACTGTGTTTGAGACTGAATGAGAAAATATGTGCGCAAAAGATACTGTCCACGTGACCCCTCTCTCTTGCCAGAAGGTGACTTTTTAGATCCACTTAAGCAAGACACATGGTGAAAGGACAACAGTCCTGCTGGGTAGGACAAGGCAAGCTGTGGTGCTGTGTGGCATAGATAACTGGGATTATGAGGCCATGAAGGAGCATGTGGTGGTTTGCCTAAGCTCTAGAGGCTTTGTATCTTGTGGTGTCTGGGCAGCCTTTGAGAGGATATTGGAAAGGGTCCAGTGATCTTCCTCGTGCGTTATGTTTGGTCACAGTCATATGAGCAGCAAGAAAATAAAAGGGAGAGCTCTAGGGTGAAACATAACATTTGATAGGAGAGGATGGAAAGCCAGGAACCGTTACAGCATTCAAGAAATGCTTGTCCCAGACAAACAGAGATGTAATGTATGTCTCAGGAAGTAGTTTGGGAAGAAGGAATTATTCAGACTTCTTAGAAACAGGAAAGATGCTAAGAATGGATGGTCTCTTCCAAAATGGGGGGAGTCAGCCTAGTGGCACTGGGAATGAAAACAAATACTAGGAGAGCCGTTAATGTTTAGGATGAGGACCTGGAAAAGACCACACTCATCTTGATG
The DNA here is from genome assembly GCF_000710305.1 of Buceros rhinoceros silvestris. NCBI lineage: Eukaryota > Metazoa > Chordata > Aves > Bucerotiformes > Bucerotidae > Buceros > Buceros rhinoceros. The sequence continues at coordinate 76,253 of NW_010405328.1, read as the reverse complement.
ATGAGTTCCCCAGCATGAAATTCTCTCTGCCTTCATGGCAGGACAGAACAGCATCGATGAAGTTCAAGTTGTAAATAAAATAGAGCAGTCTAAGCAACTCCACGGTTAAATAAGGCACATGCAGACATATAGCTAGACCAAGACCAAAAGTATCTGAGCTTTTCTATAAGTATTAAATGTGTGTAGAGTGAAGATGGTTGCGTTTTAATGTACCGGGCTCCCAGAAATGTTACTGAATGAAGCTAATCATATGAAGCTGTACTATCAGGATACTTACTATGTAGAAACTACAAGAATAGATTTTTGCCATTGGAGGAGTGACTCACAGTCTGTTGGAAATCACGGTCCAATAAGATAAATCAGTTATCTGTATCATCATTTACCACCCACTCTATGGATTGAAAGTTGCTGGGCCGAATCAAGAAAAACATTATAATAAGCTTGCCCTTTTAAACAGACAACTGTGGTAGTGACAATACCTGTGAAATACTGGAAGATCAGAGGCAATGGAAAGATAAGATACAAGAACAGACTAGAAAAGATTTGACCCTGTTAGAATATAAAGAGCAAATTTGAGTCAACATTTTTAAACAGACCAATAAAAAGAAAGAAGTTCTTGACGAAGACCTGGTTTAAACTATAGCAGCTGCACTGAAGAGTTGCATGGTGGTAGTGACCATTGCATGGTTGAAGTTGATACTTTTATAGGGGTAACAACATTAAGAAAAACCCAAAGACCATGACAATATTTTTCCTGTAAATTGGAGAAAACTTCTCACTTCCCAAAATCAGCCTAACTCTGAAGAGAGTTACTACAGTTAAAGAGTGGAGTAAAGGGGACTGTTAGAAACAAAAGTGTCCTTTAAGAAGTGCCTAAACAAAGAAAATGGAGAGGAATAGAATAGTTAAATGTAAAACTATAGCACAAACTAAAATAGTTTGAGGAGTGACTCATGAAAGACGTGAAAACCAATAACAAAAGCTCTTCCAAATACAACAGGAGCTGGCAGTCTGCCTGCAAATGGTGAGTTCAGCAAATAACCAAGGTGTGAAAGGAGCAGCTGAGGTCGGTGAGACCACTGTAAAGCAGATAGCAGAAGTCACTGACTGCATAGCAAATAGGAAGTCCTCCAAGGTTCCACAGCCCAAGGAATGGCCTCTAATTGAACTGTTATTAGAAGAGCTTTTGAAACAGATCACTGAAATGAACAATAACAAATCACTAGGAGAAATTATATTGACTCAAATGCTTTAAATTACTCTGGTATGAAACTTTTGGGTTTAGTCGCCTTGATCCAAGAGGAGGTAAATAATGTGACACCAATCTTTAAAAGTGTTCCAGAAGGGATTAAAAAACCTACAGACTACTCAAATCTGGCTTCTGTACCAGGAAAAACTGAGAGGAAATTATAACAGATTTAGTACATAAGTGTGATGTATCGCGGAAGTGTTAACGTGGCCTTTGTAACTTAAAGGAGTGCATTGGAAACCCTGGAGTTCTTTGAAGGAATGAAAAAGCATCTGGAGAAGCACATGACAATATTCTTGGGGTTTCGAAAGGATTTTCTCACCAAGGTATGAAGAAATTAGCCAGTACTTACAGTAGGAAGTTTTCTTGTTCCTTATAGTGATCCTTTTGGGGACCAGTCTTTGTAGAGTTTCTAGGGCAGGGGGAGCTGTGTTCTTCAACAGTCCTACCTGGAAAAAAGAGTTGATAGGGAGGAGAGGATGTCCATTCATGCCGAAAAATCACTGTGACAGTGATAAGTAAAGCTTTCCGGTCCTTTGCAGAAGAATCTTGAGAGACTAGGCAGTACAGTGGCATATGAAATTCAATGTTAATTTATGTAAATAATACAGGGGAAAATAATCTTGGCCATTCATGACTCTAGGTAGGTATGTTTTTTATGGTTTTGGTATTCAGGAGAATGATTAATACAGTCATTGTTGATTTTCCAGAAACATCAGACCAGTACTTGAAGTCCTATAAATAACAAAGAAAATTTTTTTAGAGTATTTGGAATAACTGAGAACAGACCGAACAGTTTATGCCACAGCAGTATATATAGGAGAGAGTCAGAGGTGTTGATCTTCCTGTACTGTTCCTGCGTCTTGGCTGCTGTGCGCAGGACTGCTCACTCAGTTTCAAAAAAGCATATCAGAAGTAGAAAAGAAACAAAAACCAGCAGCAATAGTAGGTAGAGGTGTAAAATGTCTCTCTTTTTTTTTTAAATGGAGAAGTCTAAAATAATGCTTCTCAGCCTTGAAAACTGAAGAAGACTTTGATAGAGGCTCATTACATTGTGAGTGATATGATAGAGTTGAACGGGAACTGGTTATTCCCTCCTCCTTGTAACACAAGAACTAGGGCTGCTAAAGAAACTAACAGGATAATAGCACAGACTAAAAGGAGTACTTTTTCCTATTATATTGTGGGAGTGATGATGAATTTTGGAAATGGCAAAATTAAACAAATTTAAGATAGAATCAGCCAAAATCCTATAGGATCTGTCCATCAGAGGCCACTAAACACGATGGTCTTGTGAGCTTGGAAGTTGCCTCAAGTGGCTAAATTGCTGATGGCCAGAAACTGGAAGACTGTGACCATTCTGTGCATGGTGGGCATTGTGTGTCTGTTAAGTTCCTGCTTTTGGACAGTGCTGCAGGTAAACTGCTGGGCTAGATAAAATTTGACTTTGGCTGCACCACCATTTTTGTATCCCTTTCCTACTAAGGTCGAACCTGCTCAACTCCAAATTTTGTTTTGCTTTGTGCCATCTCACAGCTCTCTTTGAAATATTCCTTTTTCTTTTTCTAGGTTTGTATGAGATTTTGGCCCAACTGTAAGTACTCAGCCTTTCCTGCTTGATGTGCAAGCTTCTGCATCCTGAGCCTATGGATTCCTTTTCATATGGGGAGATCAGCATTGTGCATTTTCTTTTAAAAATCACAAAATTTCAGCCGGATTCACAAAATCAGTAGATTTAGAAGCCCTGCATGTAAACACAGGACTAACTAACCACATGCTTAAGTTCTGTGGGTCTCAAGCGTGTGTTTAAGTGCTTTGCAAGATAAAAATAGGAGCATGATTTAACAGTAGGCCTGACTTTCCATTGTGCTATTTTAGTTTTATGCTGATTTAACTCCAGCTAACTCAGCCAGGATACAGGACTTGGTTTGGAGAAGACAGCTTTGGTCTGAAGACAAGTTATTTCAAACCCTAGAGCTGGAAGAAGTTCTCTGGACTGAAGATTTACAAGAAAGGGTGTGATGGCAGAGTGTTAGGCTGCTGCTTCTAGATTCATGGTGTGAGTTTGAGTTTCATGCTGGAATTACACAATAGCCAGATACAAGTGGGTGTCTGGCCGTGCTGACAATGTTAAAAACATCCAGATGTGAATGGTTTTGGCTATGGAAACTTCTGTGCTTTAAGTGTGCTAGCTCAATTTTCTTGGGAAAATATTTGGACTACTTATTCTGGCGAGATTTTTTTTTTTACCATCATTTAAAATGTTGAGAGATGTAGCGATTTGCCTATACTGAATCTACAGACCTGTCCCTTGAAAGCTAATTACAGGCCATTTAAACTGGATTTCCCTAAAAGATAAACAGACATTAAAAGAGAGAAAGAAAAATACTGCCCCTGTTTTGAACTGAACTGAAAATCGAGGAACCTCTTGAGTGAGGAATAGCAGCTAGAAAAAGGACATGGTGCACCTCACGTATGATAGGCACATACATGAGACAAGAGACTGCATTCTTGAATTTCTGATGTTAACTGCTCTTAAATCATAGAATCACCAGGATTTGATTGTACTACAGTTCACCCAGCTGTTCGAAAAGATGTCAAATAGATTCTTCATAGAATAGTCTAGATTCGTACTGATTTCTTTCAGCTGTGCACGAATAGCTGCACTAGAATTTGAAAGGATACTGACTTGAAATGGTTGAGAACTCTCAGGTTTGAGTCATTTTACGGAATGTATTTCTTTGTTCTGAATCGGTTATTTAGTAGGGGAAAGGAAAAGAAATGAGAAATCCCTTAAATAATTATAAAGGGAGGATTGGTCCTGATCCATTGACACTCGTAGGTGTCCTCTATGAGACCGTCTCTGAACACCAGGCAGTGGAAGTTTCAGCATGTTCTGGGAGGTAAGGGAAGTGATTAATTAGGAGAGCAGGTGAAACCCATAGGTAACTAAGGGATGAAGGTCCTGTCTTGAATCTGTGTTGTTGAACTGCCACATGTACAAAATTTCTTGTGTTTTGTGATAGAAAGACCAACTGAGACAGCTTCCTTGTGAACCATGCAGTTACATGACTGACCAAGAGTCATGTCAAAAAAAGAGAAGGAAACACAGAGTAATACTCCAAATGCTATGCAAGTGTCTGGGTTTTTGGAAATTTTGCTTCTAACTCTATTTAGCCTGCAAAGGTCACCCATGTCTAACATTTGTGAATTCCTCTAAAATAAAAACCAAGTACGTGATGTTATAGAAAAATTAAAGGAGTTTCTGTATCTTTGAGTTGCGTGTATATGGCTTACCCACTCAAATTTGTAATGAAGTTTTTCAGGACTGCTAAGATTAGTTTCCTTTTTTGGGCTTGGGAAATGAAAACTAATGCCAGATTGTGTAAGCAGCTCTAGACTGATGTGAATGAAACGTCAGAACTCATCACTGTCTGCAAATATTGTCTCGATAGCGGTAGAAAATGACACCGCTAAAGCCATGGAATGTTAAGATAAACATTTTTGCCAGACCATGTGGGAAGGGATGTAGATCCCAGGATGTGTTGGGTCCAGAGACAGGAAGAGCCACCTGTATGGAGAGGTGTGGAACCTTTGACTTCCCATTCTGACATAGGTATGCTGAAACAGCCTATTTCACCATGATAATAAAGCCAGTCTACTTTTGAAATGGGTGTCTGGCATCTTCTGCAAAAAAAAGTTGCAGCAGATGGTTTCATTGCTCCCCAGTCCCAATCAGAAATATGAATTCTTAAAACACTGAGGGAAATGTTTTGGAAAAACAGTGCAGACTCTGCATACAAATGTGAAATGGGTGGTAGAGGTACAATGGTTAAAAGCTGAAGTGTAGAACTTGCCTTTAATGGGTACCTTGCCCAAACAGACAACAAAACCTTCAGAAATACAGGCTTATCTTGCAGTTCCATGCACAAATAGGCATGTGGGCTGTGTCTGAATGTGGCAGACATGCATCCTGGTCAAGGAAGCAGAACAGTTCGTTGGGACCCCAAACTGGGTTTTAGGAACACGGGGCTCTATTTCTCATTTTATAAAGTTCTTCCAGGGTTTTCAGCTGGTTCTGCCAGTTTGTGTGGATATATACACACAATTCTATAGGCTAAACTATTTGTGTATCTGAAAATATTTAGGGCGGTGTGCCCTTCCATTCTTGTAAAGAAGCAGTGGAAGGATTCCTGAATTCAGTTGTGCTACCATTTGGTTTTGGGACTGGGATCTCAGCTGTAGGATAGTGCTCTCCTAGAAACAGCAAGCAAACAGTGGGATCTGCCCTCCAGCTGCCAACTGCAGCACACTCCCAAGTCCTGGTGCAAGGAATTGTTTCATGTAAACAGCTGCATCTCCTGGAGCATTTACATGCAAAGGTACGTGTGCTTTCTGGGATTTTTATCGCTTGAGCATTAAACATGAATTCTTTTCAGACATAAAACCTCTGTAGGTCTACATCTGGTTTGCTGTGCACCTCACTAGGAATGATATGGGTACACTGATAACGTTTTTTCCGTGGTGTAGATGTCCAGCTTCAGTTTACTGTTCCTTTTCCCCTGTGCTGAATCACATGTTGATGCCAGTATAACCTCTGTTTCACTCCCCCTCCATCCTCAATGTAAATTGACTTGCTAAAACCTGCTACTCTCTAGAAATTACAAAGCCTCAGAAGATAATTTGTTGCTGGTGCTGATAGCATCTGTTTATTTTAATGCACCAGCCAGTCGGCCGTGCTTGCCTGCAGATGGGGAGAAAATGACCTTCAGTAAAAAAGCCGACTTAACAATTCTGAAACAGCATCTCCCTTGGAAGCTAGCTGCTGGTAATCAGAAGTCCACATTTTCAAGGAGGCAGTGGAGGAACAATGCAGAGCCAGTGTGCCATCCATGAGGCAGAAGGTAACTTACATCTTTTTAGAGAGTAAGGAGATATGGGAGCACTCACAGTAGGATTGTGGCCTGGAAAAAAGTGCTGTGATGGATCTTTTCAGGATGCTTGAATTCCTTGCTTTCATAAGTGTGAAAACTGCCTCTGCTCCTTTGCCCACAAATGTCCAATTAGATTTGAATTCCAGTGTCCCATATAAGGTCTGGTTAGGACATTCTTACTTGAAAATCAAATGAATAAAGAAAGTAATAGAGTTTAAATTACGTAATTCATAGAGGTTCGATTGGTTGACTGGTTGTGGTAGGATTGCCAATAGGTCTTTTATTTTGATTTCTAAGCAGCCGTGCAATGCTATGGAAGTTCTAGAGGTAAAAGAAATCAAATTTTAGATCAATATTTTGATAGATTGGTACGATCATTAATAATTACAATTAATATTAATTCAAGGAAATTCAGGGATGAATGACACACGAAAGCAGTGTAACTCATGAAAAGGCATCTAGTATTGATTTTTGAAAAAAATCTGTTGGTCAACCTTAGTTGGATAAAAAAAGAAAAATCTATTTTATTATCATGCTAATGTTGATGTAAGAACTTCCCATAAGCCTTCAACTGCTCCCATACGTGTTCATTCATAAACTCAAATGGTATAGTCTCAGATAGGAGATGGTATATGGATTACAATAGTTTCAGTTACAGATCTCAAAGTGGGATTTGTAAATTGATTTGCCATGTAAGCACACTGAATATCTGTGTTCCTAGCAGGATCCAGTTGTTGTTTTGAGTTGCTTAGTAGTGTGGGAGTGACTGGAAGGAGAGGTGAACTCCACGCTGCTGATGTTAGTAAATGACAGAAAGACTGGTTTACCATAGTTTGGATCCCTTGAGAGAATGGAAATAGCAAATTATTTTTCTTTTCAGGATGCTACAGGTAAAGGAAATGTTGAGATTTATGTACCAGATGGAATAGACTGTGTTGAGAAACAGGAATCTGGAAAAGGATAGAGGGTTTGAATGGATAACTGGCTGAACTTCATCTCTCACCCCAGTGCTGTGGCCAAAGAGTCTAAAACAATCCTTGGATCCTTTCTAATGCCTACTTGGTATTCCCTGCTTATATACCTAGGGATCACTTTACTGCTGTGTTTGGCATCGGTGCAGCTGCTTTGGGAACACTTCATCCAGCTGTGGTACCCACAATTAAAGAAGGATGTTGAAAAACTGGAGATCTTTCAGAGAAGAGCCACAAGAATGACTGAAGGACAGGAAAACATGCCTTACAGTGGAGCCCATCTCCTTAGCTTACCACACAGCAAAAGCTGAAGTCTGGTTTTCAAGTATGCTCTGTAAGGAAGAGAAATACAGAAACAGAAGTGCCTTTGGGCAATAGTATAACAAGAATTGGTAGTCAGAAGTTGGAGGAGTTCCTATCGTATATAAGTCTTCAACTTGTAACAGCAGAAAAACTATTCTTGGAGCAAAAGTCAGGGCTGTGATTTATTCTGCCATTAGCAGTAGAGATTGAATGGTTTTTCCATCATCTATACTCTTGTTCATGCAGGGTATTCATTCAGAGCAGCCTTGTTGCTGGCATCCTTTCTGAAGTCAAACCTAGCAGATCATGGCTGTCCTCTGGCTTTGTTAATTTATAGATCAGAGATCTCACTCCAAATTGTTCATCATCTAGATGCAAATTCTGCTGTCTGATTTGGATTCTAAACTCCATTCTCCAGCTTCTCTGTAGGATTGGAGAGGAAAAACAGGAATTTGTGGAAGTATTTGTGTGTGAGATTTTGCTTGAGCATGTGAAAAGCGTACGGACTAGCTGTTGACTTTAAAACCATTTCTCTGTATTTCCAATTCCAATATCAGCACAGAGCCTTTGGCAAGGAGCAGGGCAGGAGCTTTTGTATGGATGGTTAGAGTCAGGCTCCTTTTCTTGAAGCTTGAAGTCATAGTCTGGTAGAAGGATCCACCGACATTTGTGAAACAGACCAGGGAGAGCAAGGAAGAGAAGAACCATGTTGCTGGTACCAGGTCCTACCCTTGATATTCCCTCTAACAAAGCCTGAACTTGCAGTTTTGACTACCAGACAGTCTGTGCAGTGACTTGTGGCCTTGGCCATTATTCTGGCTTCCTCTCTAAGAGATTTTCTCCTGGGCAGCAAAAAGGCACATTAACAATGGCACAGTGAGGAAGTCTGCCTTTCTGTTGCCCACACCATGCATATCTTGTGAGAAGGAAGTCTGTCTGAAATCTCCTCCAGCCTTCAAAAAAAAAAAAAAAAAAAAAGGGGGCAGGCAACTCCTACGGGT
>NW_010405328.1:55683-67749 GCF_000710305.1 Buceros rhinoceros silvestris | reverse complement strand
AAAAAAAAAAAAAAAAAAAGTGGGCATGGCACATCTCAGTGTTCACTGAATTGGGATTGAATCCAAATATTCTTTGAATGTGATAAAAACTCATGTTTGGAGGATGTGCAAGCCTTGGTTTTCTGTTCTTTCAATTTTAGAAACACTACTTTCTGGTCTGCTGCTCTAGGACTAATTAAAGTCTTCAAATGCAACCATATCTGTGGCTTTCCCCAGTTCCCTACCAGGCTGTTTTGACTGCTGAGCCTCGAGATTACTAAAGAGAGGTATTATCACTGGGACAATATGAAGCAAGGAAATTTTGTTAAAGCCTTGATATGAAATGTTTTATTTCAAATTTTTTGTTGTTTACTTAATTTCATCTCAATATGCTCTCTCTAGAAGGTCTTTTATAAAACTAGGACTCTGGTATGATTGAGACAGACTCTGCGCTCTTAGTTTTCCCAATTTTTATTGGACAAACTCTCTTCCCTTTCCTTTTCTCCACCCAGGCTGTGGAGAGAGCCCAGAACAAGGACCCAGCACTTGGCTGTGGTGGTTGTGGTCCTGTACCAGCCACTCCACGCCAATACCTACACAGGGCTCTTGGCCTTTTTGGGGAATCAGAACAAGTGTAGCTATTCAATTGCCTATGCAAACCTGGGCTTTTCAAATCCCATCCTCCAGGGAACTCTAAAGGATAGTTCTTGGTTATTTTTTCTCTTTAAATCCCCAATATAGTATAATTTCTGTGAACACTTAAGAAGGGAATGCACCCCTTCTCAAGGCAGTACACATACTTTTCATCACAGAGGTCACGCCTGGGCTGTATCGGGAAGCATCTGTGCTACAGCAGTGGTGAGCTCTCTGAGCTGACTCTCTGGCCAGGGTTGAATTTCACTATCTGAGCACATTTTTCATGGGATTTTCATCCCTAATGTGTGTAAGTATTGGTCAGCTGTAAACGACCCATCCTCTCTTCATAGAAAGTAGTCCAAACGAGTACCTCAAAGTGGTTGGAAGCTGTCCAGGACACGTGATGCGCCAAGGTTTTGAAGAGGTTGAACTGTCAACTTGGTGCTTGTAGTTTCTGTGCTTGTGTGGAGTGCTCTAGCCCCCTGTCAGCCATCCATGCCATTGCTGTAATGATACTGTAAGAGCATTGGTTCTTGGATTGCAAAATTCAAATTATCTATGTCCTCCTCCATGCTCTTTTTGTTCAGAAATCTATTTTACAGTCAAAATCCAGGAGCTTTGCAATGCAACAAGGAAATGCTCTTTACCAGCCTAAGGTGCTGTATGAACGTGGTAGAGAGAGATGTAGTTCCCTAGTTCTGAAGGCACTTACTATAATGACTGTAAACTGATATGAATAGTTTACTGATATGAATAGTTAGTTTACTGATATGAATAGTTTATTGGTGGTTTATAGATATTCAAGATACATTGTATGATGATTACATTTAATATATAGTAGAGCAATGGCAGAAATATCATTAATGATACCGTTTGAGATATCTCCTGTTCTTCAAGGAAGTACTTTTGGTTTGGATCAGTTGGAGACCTCTGGAGCAACTCAGTAATAAAAAGAAAACATTTTTCCTTCTCCAATATTCTGTCAATATTGTTTCTCTTTAGTCAAGTAAAAGATTGCTGTTGAAATTAACTTTGTGAGAATCCAATCAAAGCAAAAATAATACTGAAATACGTGGTGCTAAATCTTACAGAACAAACGTTCTTTCTGGAGATATTCTGTGAAGGGCATTTCACCTGGAATAAGAAAATGAGGTGAGAAAGAAGTTAAAAAATGTTTCCCTTTTCTTAATTTTGTGGTTTGGTTTGTGGTGGGTTTTTTTGGGTGTAAAATAAATATGTTGTAACCTTTTATAAGGATCAGAATAAAGTTATGTCTTAACTTAGGATTTAAAGACTTTCAAAACCCACTATCTTCTGTACTTGCATTTCTCTAGGTTTCTGGAAAAAAAAAAACAGATGAATGACTGTGCTTGTCCTCTGAGTTAATGTCTTTTAGGAACCCTATATTCTCCCTCAAAAAAGGCCCTGCATGGTAAGTTTTACCTTTTCACTCAAACTCACTCTGCACACCAGTCTTGCAGCTCCAAGCTGTTCTGTTTGTGTTCGGAAAGCAGAGTGAATCACCGTCTTAATTAAGGTCACTGTGTGATATCTTTGCTATTCTTCCAGCTATTCTCAGCTGGTGAATGAAGAGTTAAAAATAGGACATAGACTCTCCTCTCTTGTAGTCTTTGGTGATAGCCCAGTTTACAGGAAGGTCTTGTAAACATTCTCAGAGATAGCGTGTTTTGGCTAATATTCACAGTTCTATCCAGGCTTTTCTTTAAAAGGCTGAGTAAATTGAATACAGACGACAAAATCAGTTGATTCGTTGTGTTTGTTTTCTACTAGGAATAGAAGGGAAGTTATGCCATTAGTTGCACTGAAATTTTTTTCAGCCTAACTCTTAGTTGATAGATCTTCATATTTTTAGTGCCCGTTAATGTGTTGGTTTGAGTCTAAAAGACATTAGTAGAAATAGCTCAAATCAAATCAATTTCTCAGACTCTAGCTGGAACAGTAGTTGAAAGTCAGAGTCAGGAACTTCAGAGAAAAACAAATATGGGGACAGGGAAAAGAGGGAAGTGGGTTCTACATCATTACAGTATTTTCTCCCAATAACTTGTATAAAATTTATTGCAGGCCTCAAGGCAAAGAATTTTCCAGTCAGGCTGTAGCAGGGAGTGTTGAAGTGTTGGGAGATGCAGGATGAGAAAGCAGCTTCATTGCTTAGGTGGTTGTTCTTAGAAAAACATTGCTGGCAAACTAGCACAACAATTTTGCAAAAGAAAAAAAAAAACAACAAACCTTGCCGAGGAAGGAAAATTCTGCTGACAAGGTGTTGAGAAAAGAAATATCTGCTTTTTTTTTTTGCGTTCTGTTCTCTAAAGGGATTTAGCATTTTGCTGTGTAGCTCTTTCATACCAAACTAACTTTCAAAGTAAACCCAGTTCCTCCGCCAACAAATTTTTTTAAAGGTGAAACACGGCTCTATTTTCAGAATTCCATCTTGTTTGAAATATGTTGAATGTATTTGGTTTCTCTCTGGCTTAAAATGAGAGTCTGGGCTTTGGGATTTGTAAAAATAGAGGTAATATGGACAGAAGTTGCTAACATTAAGTTATGTGTGGCTTCCCCCAGCACCAGAAGAGAGATCTCACACAGGTTCCTTAATATTGTTTGGAGGCTGATCTCTGTGCTCATCCCTCCATGCCAGAGGCACAGTCAGTGAGCAGCAATGGGAACCATGTACCTGCTAGTGCTCCAACTGGATCACTGGCATCACGTTTTTAAGCTATATTATAGCAGTGCTAAAAAAAAAATAGTATTATAGGATTACCAAAGTGCTTGAATTCAGCTTGTTGGTGTGGCCTTTCAGAAGGTTTGGAATGGGAATATGAAAGAAGAAATAGTTTTAGCCTGTCTTTCTCCTGAAATGTCTGTCATAGTTCAAAGTCTGTCTTGCAGATGTGAGGGGAAAAAGGTGAAGGAGAAGAGAATTTTTTGTATTCAGCTTATATTGGCATTGGAACATTGCCCTCCATCAGGGCACAGTAAGTAGGGATGCCTCAAAAAATGATATAAGTGCTCTGTTTTACGACCTGAATGCAAAGACAGTATTAGTTTCAACCTGCTTCTGGTAACGTGTGTCTAATGCTAAATTATCTCTTTCATGTGGTTTGTGTATTACACGCTAACCTCAGATTGCTTTCATGTGCTCAACTTTCAGGAGTTCAAGAGTTTTGCAGGAAGAGCAGCAAAATGTGTTTTTGTCAATCTCTTCAGTTTTTGGGCCAAGCTGGCTTTCGAATGGGGAATTTGAACAGCAATGACTGCCTGGAAGAGCAGGCGTAAGCAGCTTGCCTGGTGCAGACACGTGTGAGTGCATGTGCATGGGAGGCAGCTACCAGGGGAACCCATTTGGGAAGAACTGTAACAGCACAGGTCAAAGGCTAGAACAACCCAGTGACAAGCGGACCAGGATGGGTTGGGAAGTAACATTACAGAGTCCTTATTAAGCAGCGGTGCTTCTGGACATACGGATGTGAGCATATAAATGATAGGTCTGGCAGTGGTTCATGCTGAGCAACGCTTCGCCACAATAGGGGGCTGGACCAACAGCTCTAGGGCTGCTGAACTCACTTCTTGCTGAGCTGCCTCAGCCTGAGTCATATCTTTAGAATAAAACTAGTATTTTCTAAATTAATTTTAGATGCTTTGGGAAATGCTCTGGATGAGTGACCCTATGGCTGGTTATTGAGATAGGGTCCATGGAGACTTTGTGCTTGTCATGGTGCCATGTGAATTTCCTAATCTCCTGCCTTTAAAGCCAAATATCCACAGTGCCTTACTCTACCTGAGGCTATAGTGGTCTTCCAGACACTACCCACTGAAGGATGAAGCAAGCAGTTACAGGGGGTTGTATATGGTGAGAGAAGCAAGGAGACTGCCTTATGGTGGGGCAGCGCAGTGGTTACAGAAAGCTTGGGGAGAGGAGCGGAGGCATGCCAGCGTGCTGGGGCTGCATGCCAGGGATGCTCCTCCCAGGCTGCCCTTGGACAAGGGCTGCCACTGTGATGGATGCCGTAACGTAGGCTGGCAGACAGCGTGTTCCTCATGGCTTGTCTCCTCCTCATCTGCACAAAAGAGGGATCCAAGGACCAAGGCAGCGGGAAGCCCAGAACCTTCATATTCACCTGCTTTGCTCTTCTGTGCTGTGAGCCCTCCCTGGGGGAAGAGGTGGGACCGCTCATTCTGTCTCTTCCTGAGTGGGATGATCTCAGCATTAGTCACTTGTGGCACGATATGGACCCTATTTCTTTGGAAACAGCACCCAACTAGCAGCTGCACGGCTCAGCATGCCTCTGACGTAGCTTCTGGAACAGGGCAGGGCACCGTCCTAACTGAGGCATTCAAGGGCAAAGCTTGAGCATGCTCCAGTTTTGCAAATGGCTCTTGCCTGAGTGCAGGGTGCAATGAGCAGAAGAGGGTGGGAGTGCTGTAGATCCATTTTCCTCATTCTCAGTGTCTACTTTGTGTCCACAAAGTGTTTGGTGCTGAGCCTACAGGGAAAGCCACAGGAGCAGTGAGGCCTCTACTAGAGATAGTAGCTGTAACACAAATGGAGATCTTGTTCCATTGGTCAGTGGTGTCTCGGTAGGGTTTCAATGTCCGAGGATTATTCTTGAAATTTCCACTTGAGTCCCAGCATTTTTGCCGTGGGAAGCTGCCTTGCTCCTGCTTGAGTTGTCTTCTCTGATCTTAATTTTTAGCGTATCTCTTGAGATTCTCAAATATACTCTAAGCATAGCATCCTCCTTTCCTCACAGTCGTCTACCCTTCCCTCGAGTCATTGGAAAACACAACCCCAAAGCCATTTGCTTGGGCTGAGTGACACGCTGGGCAGTTAATGAACCAGCACAGCTGTGTCAAAGCATCTCAGCAATGAATACAGGCTAAAATAGAAGCTACAGGCGGGAAACACACAAACCTTTCCTGTGCCAGAGACAAAATCCAGGGAATGCTGGGATGGATTGCTGGCTTTTCATGCCTCTCACTAATTAAAACCTAGTCTGTAGTCCACTTGTCCACTCTGTTCAACTTGGTGGCTTCTTAAAAGCTTTATGGAGGCATTTCCATTGGGGCATCTTCCAGTAACAACAGAAACCCTCATGCATCACACGTAATTACATTGTTTTTTGGAAGGTTGGTTTGCTACAGGGAAATGGCCCATCACGGAGTTTTAAAAGGCCCGCTTGTCCAGTTTTTAACCTCACAAAGATTTTGTTACAGTTAATCCTTTCCCGATGGTCCCTGCACCCCTGTTCCAAGTAACTTAAGTCTATTTAAAAGGAGGGGTGGAGTACTCGTCCCATTCATTCCAGCAAAGAAACAAATCCAGGCCAGTCAAAAGGTTTCAAGTAAGGTTGGATGATACTTGAAATATGAAGATATTTGGTTTGTTTAACAATCCAAATGTGGTGAGTGGAAGAAAGTTGTCTAGTTTTTAACCAACGTTTTTGCAATGCTGCATGCAGAAGTGGGAGTAGCAGTTACTATGTAGCCAGTTCTCGTAATTTTATTCTGAATTTTACAGTGTGATCCTTTCGGAAAAAATTATGTGTTATTATCTAAGAAATTCAGTTCTCATTAAAAAAACAAAAAGCAACCCCCAAAAATATGTTTCTAGCCCTTACACTTATGTAGAATGTGACCCAAGAACACCCTAAAGTAAAACAAAACAAAACCCTCACAAACTTTATGGTTTCTGAGCCAGCCCCTATACTACTCATTTTTGCATTTGACTTTTTTTGTTGCTGGCCTTTCTGTAGCTCTAAGTCAATAGATGCCCTGAAGCAAAGATTTGATCTTTCTTGCCTACGCTTGCCCCACAAAAGACTATCAGTAATAAATATTATCCCAAGTGACTGTGGTATAAGTAATGGCATTCCTTACCCAAAGATCACCCCCAAAAAATCACACTCTGTTCACATTGGGAAAGCGCTGCTGGGAAGAAAGCTGCAAATGACTCTTGTGTCTGCTAATGTCCGATACAGCTCACCTGTGCACCAAGAACAGACAGAGACAGCAGGATCTGAGCAATCTCTAGTTCCTGATCTCTGCATTTGTTTTGCTGGTGAAGCCCAAGCCTGAGGCTGTGCTCAAAGCCCTCTCTCCTTCCTTTCCTATAAGGAAGTATTGAAATGTCAGCCCCTTCCCAAGGCTGACACAAGGGGAAAACACAGTGCCTTCCCCTCATTTGGCCTGGCAGCTCAGGTCAGCTGTGCACAGCTGTGCACATTTCCAGCAGCAGAAAATCCAAACTCACTCTTTTGAAGCAAGGACTGATGCCTTGGGCCTGAGGCTGGCCAGAAGCCACCGAGAGAGAGGTATGAAGAACACCGGTCCTTGTATTTAAGCCACTCTTGGATTTGTGCTTACTCCAGCACTGAGCTGGAGACGCTTCCATGCAGACAAAAATGTACAGTAAGCCCAGGCACTCCCCTCTTTACTGCCCACGGAAGATGAGTGTCATTGGTGATCCTATGAGGAAAGAATGAGTCTCCTTTTTTTAGTACTCTTTTCTTTTCTTTCTTTTTTTTTTTTCCTTTTTCAAATATAGGTGATAGAGGGTGGGAGGACTTAGAAACACACTAGTTTGTCTGTATTTTTAACAAAGTGTGTTAGGCTTCCCAGTAAAATACAATGATAGAATTTTTCAATAATAATTCATTAATAATTACAGTGGGAAAAAAAACTTCATCCAAGTTACATAAGACTAGCTTTATGCGTGCATGAGTTGTTATAAGAGTTTAAACGTTTATTACCTAGGAAAGACCACAAGCTTTTGTTTGGTGATAAGAAGAGTCAAAAAAAATTTAAGGGAAACCCAAACTATAAACCCCTCTCTGAAGGCTTTTTTGTCATGCCACTGTACACTAATGATTCTTGCTGGAATCAATGTGTGGCTCTCTTATCTGGTGGTGGGAAGATAGCCCCTAGGGAAAGCAGTAAACTGCCTGGGACTTTGACTCAAGCAATGGAAAACATGGGGTGTGATTTTTCAGAGCCTCTGTCCATAATCCATCCTTAAATGTTCCCGTAGCTCTGTGCAGTTTGAATTCCCTTAATTGTATAATGGATTTACCGTTTAACATTTCAGATATAATTACCTCTATTATCGAAAACAAAGGAGGCACGTGCCAGTCTGAAAGAGTAAAGACATAGCCTCAAGGAAAGGGATTAGTTCATCTTGTCTTTTCCCCTCACACATGCACGTGCAGACATTTCTGCACGAATCCCTGGCTACTTGTCAGTGCACTCATTGTCACTTGACTTCCGGGGCTGCCCTCTCTTCATGCTCTGGGAAGGCCTCTAGTCATTGATAAGTCATTGATTGCTTAAGTTCATGGTCATCATCATAGGCTCAGTTGCTAAACAAGGTGCAGCTGTTTGAACTTTATGTGGCAAGAGTAAAACAAGCTGTTTAACAATGCTTACCAAGGATTGGAGAACTGGAAACCTACAGGCTATCAACCAAGAGCACCAGGGCACTCAGAGAAATCACTGTACCCAGTTTATAGAGGGCAGAGATCATGTGAACGCCTGCTGTGCAAGGCAGTAAATTTCAGTTTGCATTTAGACATTTTTATGAAAAGTATTCACTTACTGTTATTCAGTCCCAAGCTTTTTTTGCCCACTCCCAAAGACAAACATGAGGATTGCCACCCTTTGCTACAGATGGGTATCACTAGGACAGGACCATGAGTAGTGAAAATAAATAAAAAAAAACAAACAAGAAAGTAAAAGAGATTATGGGGTCTTAGAGTGTGTTAGATACAGATCTTGGACTTTCTTTTAAGTGCTGGTACAACTGAGTGGTATTGTGAACAAGGGCAGTGAGGTGTTTGTGTGTCTATAGTTATGTAGACACGTGGTCAGCTTTTGGGAGTGACACTGGAGAATTAGGCACATTATAGCAGGGTGGTGTCATTTCTCATATCGGCCTCAGTTATCTCTCTCCACCCTATGCCGGGAATAAAAGGTGGTGAGGATGTTCGGTGGCACACAAGCAGCTACCTGACGGTCCTGTTGTGTACACACAGGCAGATGTTGCCCTGGAAACCACACAGCGGTGAGGGCAGCATGTCTGTTTGCATCCAGATGCTGAGAGTTGCTTGGAGAAGCCCATTCATCAAGCAGGTTAATTGCGGCTTTGTCAGTACCTGCCCCTCTTGCTGCATGGCTCCTTGCTGTCTCTGCAGAGCTCCAAGAGTTACCAAAACTCAGCAGGAGCAGGGGAGAGATGGGGTTTGGGCACCGGATTTTGCATGCAACCCACATATAGCTCTTCAAGTCAGCCAGAAGTGAGGCCACTAAATCCCTGTGGGGGGGTCTAGATTTCCTTTCCCTGTGGGTAGCACTCTGCCCTGCTTACTGAGGTGGTGTCAGAGGGCCTTCCTGGAGCAGCGTGTTTCTCCGAAGGGGATTCATCCCACAGAATGGGGACATGGAAAGGCCTGCTCTCGAGCTGTCTAGATAACCCTTCTAACAAGCCGAAAGTGAGAGGTATGTTTAGGGGCTGAGTCACCTTAACCTGACAGCCCAAACAAGTCTGCCTAGTCTCCCCCCCAAAAAGCCTATTTTTCACCAGCAGCTATGACATGAGCCCAGAGTTCTCAGATTGAAAGGAGATACCTGCACCATAAGGTAAACTCAACCCCTCTCCCTCTTCTTGTGTTGACTGCGGCCATTAACAAGTGAGAAAGCTGGTTTGTTCTGCCCTTGTCCATATCTTCCAGGTCTTCTGCTGTATTTGGAGATGAGAAAGGAACAGCCAGTTATTAGCTAATGCCCCATCTTGAATTCTTTCATGTCCCTCTTCACCTTGTAATGAACTAAACACCTGGAGGTGTGCCCCAATGGTTAGTGCAACCAGCTGGGCACAGTCCTGAGCGATGACTGTCTTTTTCCAGGGTGTCAGTCTCTACCTAGAGCTACCACCAGTTACACACACAATCCCCAAATCTCTTTGGGGTATATCCTTTGCCCAAATATGAGACCATGCTACCATGTATTGTGCTGGGGGGATGTTGGATCCCATGATGAAAAAAAGACCACAGCGCTAAGCTTCAGTCATGGAGGGGGACTTTTAAGCATGTGACAAGGGATTTGTTAGCTGCTCTCCAACTCTGTGCTGCTTCCAGACCCTGGTGACTGACACAGATATTCAGCAAAGGTTCTACAGCCAGTCCATCAGAGCAGTGGTGCATAGACATGGGGATGGATATGAGAATTCATCCAGGATGAGGAGCTGGCTTTAGTGAGTGTGGTAGCACACATCTGAAACTTGTCCAGTGCTTGTGATGTTAAGCCATTTTTTGAGCTTCTCTTCATCGTATTGTGAGCTTTCTGGCCATCATGTTTGTATAAAGCACAAGCCTTTGGGGCAGAACTTTTCTTCCTTTGCCACTCCTAACTCATTCTTGCAAGCTTACATTTGTTGTTGTTGTTGCTGCTGCTGTTGTGGTTGAGTAACAAGTAATAAATAATGTTTTGGTCAAGGCTCTTAAAACGTGAAGCTGAACCTCAAAGCATCTCTGAGTTGTCTGTACCATGAGTACCACCGCTCCTGATTTACGATTAGGGGAAGCATGGTACAAACAAGGCATCTTAGAGTGAGATAAAAAATAAAAATATGTGCTGTATTGCATTTAGGAGGATGACACATTCCCTACCAGAAATCCTGCACACCTGGATGTAGACAAATGAAGAAAGACTTGAACAAACTGAAATAAAATAACTCCTTCGTCTAGAAAATGTGTTTTGGAAAGGAGATTTTTACCTTTTGCCCCATTTTTCAGGTTAGATTTAAACAAGTGTTTTCCTTCTAGAAACACAGGGTTCCTGTAAGTGGCAGAACAAAAAATATTGCAGGGGAAAAAAACCCAGCCCTTGAATTCCAAAAATACTGTCTCCTTTCAAAGTAATTTATGGGCAAGAAGACAATCTCTCTTACAGCTTTTCCTGTTGCTCAGACTCCACTCATTGGAAGCAAGCACATGATTTAAAAAGATATTGGAAGAACAGCTTGAACACAGAGAGAGGAATGACCTGGACTCTTAAAAAACAGACAAGCTTTTCAGTAGCTTGGAATGAGAAGCGAAAAGTCATGTAAGGCCAGTAAAGTTTGGAGCAGTCCTGTTACCTAAAAAAATGACTGTTCTTCACTTCTCTCATTACTATCTCTGCTCAGGGATTAAGTTAACTGTTTTGTGGGGAAGCTGATTGCAAATCTGCAGCTGTGGTGGTGACTTCTCCTGCATATGGAAGGGTCGGGATGAGTGAGTAGTTAGGTTATTTGAGGGCTGCTGTTCCTGAGCCCTCTTTGTTTGGAATCCAGACAGGCCTTCCTGTTGAGAAACACTGGCCTACTTCAGTGCAATACAAACAACCTACTAGCTCCTGCTCTAATGGGACAGTGGAAGTGGTGAGCTATTTCCATCTAATGCTTCAAGCACACCTTCTGGAGGTATCTGAGCAAAAGTAGCACAACTCCTTTCTCTCCCTCTCATTCCTTGGTTTTATTTGACAGCTCTGGCTCTTGCAAAATTTTAGGAGATGATGTGGGGGCTTCTTGCAGGAAGAAGGTTTAGTTTTGCTCTTGGACTGTGGCTCTTGAGGATTACCTGTGCTCTGGTCAGTGCCGAGGATACCCATATGGAAACCTGTGCGCCTTTCAGGTGCAAAAAAAAAAAAACAACCCCAAAAAACCCAAACCACCCAAACAAACAAAGCCCTGCAACAAACCAAAACAAATAGAGACATACGTGCTTCATTTAAAACAAACAAGCCCAGATTAAAAAAAAAAAATCTCTTCAGAACAAAACAGAGCGAGGATTCATTTGTCATGCAATATGGCAACACAGCAACGCACGGAAATGCCTTTGGTGCTTTGACATGCTGGTAAGGGTCTAAGATGTGCTCTGAGGAGCCCTTTCTGGAAACCTTGTCCGCTTTCAGTTGCAAAAAAAAAAAAACAACCCCAAAAAACCCAAACCAACCAAACAAAAAAAGCCCTGCAACAAACCAAAACAAATAGAGACATACGTGCTTCATTTAAAACAAACAAGCCCAGATTAAAAAAAAAAAATCTCTTCAGAACAAAACAGAGCGAGGATTCATTTGTCATGCAATATGGCAACACAGCAACGCACGGAAATGCCTTTGGTGCTTTGACATGCTGGTAAGGGTCTAAGATGTGCTCTGAGGAGCCCTTTCTTTGCTGTGTCCCTTAGGAGGCACTACCTAGGAAAATTGTAAGAGATACAAAAGACATTTTGTGACGCATTTGAAACTGGAGATTTGTGGTTGTAAGTTGGGCTGCTTTTTGCAGCGTTGTCCCAATTGCCATGGGGCTGCCTAAGAAATCCCCAAATCCCGTAGTACCAGCTAGTATAATAGATCTTCCTCTGTTCCACCACAGAGGTCCTGCACAGGGACAAAAGCAGA
>NW_010405328.1:41663-55564 GCF_000710305.1 Buceros rhinoceros silvestris | reverse complement strand
AAGAGTGCCTTTCCCAGTTTTTGGTTTTATTCTTTCTTTTTGGTTGTCTTTATGGTATTTGAATGGCATAGCCCTTTCATCTCCAGCCCCTTATACACACTTGCAACAGTTTAAAGGGGTCAATGAACTGCTTGTATAAGAAATGTGTGTACATAAAGCTCATGTATTCCATTGGTGACTCTATAGGCTATTACACTGACATTTAATTGTATCACATGTCTAGTTTTCAGTGTGTGAAAGGTATAGAGGTAACTATCAACAGATATAAACGCATACTTAAATGCTGTGATGTGGTTGAAGAGCTCTTAGCAGGAGATGTGTGGGAAGTATTCTTTGTTATGCCTGTACCAACCTTGACTATCCCATTTGTGATGAACCCAGGCTGAAGAAACTTTTGTACCACACAGTATTTTCCAGTTAATTATATATATTTGTACATCTGGGCGTGTGTGTGTGGACAAGTGAGATCATCCATTCCTTTGAGACATTTTTTATCATATCCAGAAAATTTTTCTTCTCCCTCAGTCCTTTCCAGGAGCTCAACAACAACAATAGAGCCAAGAGCCTTCCCTCTCATCTGGTGTCTGCAGTCCAGTGTCTGCTCCAGCACGCTGCAGTGGTGTCAACTCCAAGGACTGGTCCAGCTTGAGTCTGTTGCATTTCCAAGCTCAGATAACATGAGATGTTTTCAGGCTAGCCTGGCTGGTGGCCAGGTTTTTGCCAGAACCAGGAAAACAAATTTTTTTAATATTTTTTTTTTGTCTTTGTACAAGTCTGAATATGAGAGAGAAACACGACAATGAAATAATCTAGGGTTTGAGGCATACGGCATCCCTTAGTGGAGTACATTCAAGGGTCTAGCTCACCTTTAATCCAAATAGATTTGTTCTACAGGTGTATTTGGAAAATTCTCTTTTAGTACCTGCTTAAAAGTTTTGGGGTTATTTGTGGTTGCTTCTGATAGAGGTGTGTTGGTTTGTGTAGGGTTTGGGTTTTGGTTTTTTTTGAAAATGGCATTATTATCTTTTCATTCCCGTATTTTCTTGGATCAGAAGGTTCACTAAGATGCCAGACTATGGCTGGCTACAGCTTCAGTACAACTTGTAACAAGACAGGCCATGACATGCCAGAGTGATGGAGTGTGGTATGTACAGTCCAGGAAAGATGTGACAGATTAACACTGCTGATAATGTTTGCTGCTCCGTATCTTCTGCTAAAATCCCCTTCTTCCAGATAGTTTAACTCTTGAGATACTGATATAGTGAGTAGCTAAAGAAAACAGATGCCTACAGACAACCACAGCAGTGGTGAAGAGTTGGAGTATTTTGTGCTCCATCAGAACAATATTTCTTCATTGTAGAAGTGAGAAACAATAGAAATGTGGGTTTCTCTTTACTAGCAAGAGAACTGTAATTTCTGCTTAATTTCTACGTAATTTCAGGCAGTGTGCTGGCTGGGATCCGCATCCTGCCCCCAAGAGTATGAGGAATGCTGAGCAGCACCCACCACGGCATGCTCCTCTGCAGCGTGAGGTATGACAGCTTCAAAATATGTTCCTCTTGCCTTCGTCAGGAGGGTCATGTTGGGGGTGAGGAGGACAGTTGTAGGAATATCAGGAAAGAAAACAATCAATATGGGGGGAAAAAAATCCCACCTTTTCTTCCTCTTCCCATTCATCTTTTCCTAATTTTCCTGCTTAGAAAGCACGAAGTGCCGTGCAGCACCTGCAAAACTTAGGTAGCGTAGGCCAGGCTTTGCAAATGTACTCTAGTTCTGCCTTGGTTTTGGGGATATAGCAGGTTATATTTACAGTTTTGCTTTGGGTAAGGTGCTCATGAACTAGTGAGAGACCTACAGCCCTCACCTACAGGCTGGCCCGCAAGGAAAGGAGACAAGCCTGGATTATGGGACTATTCGTTCTTAACCTGAAACGAGAGGGATATGCAGGATGAACAGGAGCCATTGCTGAGTACCATGCACCTTTCCAAAGGAAGCTGCACTCTTGTCTAGTGAAGTCTTAACTTTGTGGGAGGCAATGAAAGTTGATTCCTGTACTCACCGGGCTCATGGTTTCCTTTGTAGTCTTTCTTTCACTCCCCGAAGGTTTCTGACATCTGCCTGGATGGAGTAAGAGTCTATAGAGATGGTCTGAATATCAGGATTGCTCACCTGTTTCAGAGGGCTGGTCTGGAGGATTCAGGAACTTCCCTCACTCTCCTGAGAAGTAGCAGGGCTCCCTGCCCTTTTTTTATAAAAGGAAGTATAAGCAGTTGCCAAAATTTGGAGAGGAAACTTGCTTACAGCTCTCCGTTACAATAACTAGGAGGGGGAAAGAAAAAAATCTTGCAATAATAAATTATTGAGTTGAAAAGAAAAATCTCCAGGCTCTGGGATGTCCTAGCTTCTGGGGTTAGAAAGGCAGTGATTTTCCATTTAGCATTGAACAGGCTCAGGGCAGGGTCTGGGATAAATCCTTGGTTTGGGATAGGAGCCCTCTTATTCTGGTTTTAAACAGTTTATCAGAAACACGTTCCTCAACAACTACATCAAGAAATTCTGGTCTTACTAAAGTCACAAATGAAACTCGATTAATTTTTCTTGGCAGGATCCAGAGATGGAAAAGAAAGGGTAGATAACCAGAAGCAGTGTGAATTTAAATAGTTGTGGTTTTCTGCAAAAGACAGAACAGAGGGAAACTCTTGGTAGTTTGTCATCTTTTCCTGCTTCAGTAGAGCCATTGGTATAGGGAAACCAGAGCCCTGTTTATTATTTGCAAGCATTTATTAATATATGTATTTATTCTTATCATGAAACAGAATCTCCACATTGGTCCTTTCCATTTAGCTTCTTGATTATCTAATTGGCTGCTTCACGTAGTCCACCCACTCTTGTAGCTATGCTGGAGAGCAAAGTTACTGAAAGATCAGTTATTGCACAGATTTACTGCACCTTCTCAGTTCTGCTGTACTCAGCACAGGCATGCCCTCAGCCAGCAGCCCTCAAAGGGCAGCCTGTGCCATCTTCAGTAAAGACTTATCTGCCTCCCCTGGTCCCAGGACAAGAGCTTGAAAAAGGGAAGTTACCTTATCGTAAGTGGTGTGCTCTGAAATTATACCCTAGCTTACCTTGCGGTAACTTGCTCGTGTAGCCATGTCCTTAAGGTTTTTCCTTAGTATCCATGCCCACAACATCTAAGCATTTTATGGTATAGCATACACTAAACATTAATTTCAAATTATTGAGAACATTTTCATGACTCAACAACTTTCTAATGACCGTGTACCTTGTTAAAGTCTTGCAGCTCTTTAATAACAAAGTTTTCCCTGATCCCTTGGCATTTAAACTGCCTGTATAACTGAAATGAAATGCATAGCTGAAGTGTTTTTTTAGGACACTCAATTTAAAATGAGCCCAAAGCAGCGAAGGACTCTTTGAACATCTCCAGAGTGGACACTCCCAGAGCTGTCTGTATACAGTTTGAATTAATTATTCCCTTCATGGAAATTGTACAAGATGTCCCCCAGGCTCTTCTTGACTGCCTTGCTGCCCTTTCGTGATAATCCCTTGCTATCCTCTGGGCTTTCTGTGATCCTAAACTTAACATTTAAAGCTATTTTTATCTAGGGGCTAGGGTGTGAATAAATGTAGAGAATGTCTCTCATCATGACTTTGTGTTTGTGAGCCTTCCTTCAACTTGATTAGATGTGCTCAAACTTTCTTGCAAGCTGCCTTTGAGCATCCTCGGGTGAAATAGCTGCAGTTAAGAAGTGTTTCTTTTCACATGAGGGAGCAATCAGACAGAAGCAAAAGGGAAGCTTGGAGGCAGACTGGAGGCTTAGGAGTGGCAGCCTCTGATCTCTTCTCTTCAATGCACTATGCTACTGCTTCATGAAACGACCTTGGACAAGTCTCCTTGCCATTCCTGGTTAATGGAGGTGTGACGCAGACGTTCATCCCGCAGCTACGCCAGAGCCGCACTGTGTGCATTTGCTGGGCTCAGCTCAACTCATTTAGCTGGCATTTCAACAGCAGCTTAGGGCAATGGGTTCCCAACCCTCCATTAATTTAAATTGGGGACACAGGTGCCTCCAAGGTTCTTGAAGAATCTAGCCCCTAATGTTTTATAGAAAGGGTATAATGTGCCAAGAGAAAAGAAGGATTTTGTTCATGGCATCAGTTGTGATGAGTCCTTAGGATGGAGGCAATTCACTGAAACATTGCAAAGATCCCCTACAACAAGCCCCACAACCTCTTATCTTTAATGACCATCAGCAGAGAGAGCACATAACATGACTGCTTTGTACCAAAATGCCAGTTCAGTCAGCCAGTGGCTAGCGGCAGGTTACCTGCCCCACAAGAGCCTTGCTGAACTCCTCCTGGCAGTAGGGCCACTTCTGAGAATTAAAAAAGCATGCAACTCTGGTTGCTTCATCATTTAAACATCGGTTGAGAAATAGCTTCTGCAAGAGTTAAAAACCAAATCAAAAACCGAACAGAAAACCCTCCCAAAACCAAAATCACCAAACCACTGTAGCCGGCTTGGGACTCTGCCATGGCAGGGCTGATGTTTGGGGTCAGATGGGTATCTTTGGGCATTGCAAACTGTGCTGGAGACCACAGTGGCAGGTTTGATGGCTCAGGTGATCCCGGTCTTGATACTGTCTCATGCCCACCTGTACCAAGGCTTGCACAGGGCTACTATAGAGACCCACTACAAGCTAGACTGGGATAAAGTCTAGCTTAGAGCCAGCATCAACTTGTTTGTGAGAAGGACGAAACACCTGTCAGCATTGGACACCTGTAGCAACGGACAGGACCCTTCATGCATTCAGTGGGCTCTGCTATGACAGAGAAATGGTGGGTTTGGATGTTCTGGGCCCATGAGAGCTGTGGTCAGTCAGTTTGGGTCACAGGTAATGTGACCAGTGTTCTGTCAGGCCATCATCATTCTTATTTCAATGTAAACACTTCCCACCTGTCCCAAATATGCATGCCATTCTCCAAGACTTTCCAGCATTGCTTACATTTGCAGAACTTTATTCCTCGCTCCCGCTCCCTGTGTCGCATCTGTTCCCATCGCAGCTGTGGCCACCCTGCTCTGTCTGGCTGACACCCCAGGCCCCCCTTCCCTTCCAAACCACCACTCCACCCCCCCTCCAAGATCAAAATACTCTGTTTTTATTTATTTACTCTGCAGCTGTCAGTGTTGTGTCTGGGTCAGTGCACTGCAACAGGGACACGCGACACCTGGAAAATCCTTAAAACTGCCAATCCTGGTAGTAACCAACATATACGCCATCAACAAATATACCCCTTGGCCCTTTGCTCCTTTGAAAACACAGGACCGAGTGATAGAAGAAACGACGTTGTTGGAGGCTGATACAGACATCCTGGCCTGAACCAGCACCAGGTTTACTTGTGGCCAGGGAGAAGAGGCAGGGCTGAAGATATGGGCTTTCCCAAGGCCAGCACCCTGATGTTTTTCGGCACTATGCAAAATCGTGCAAGGCAGAGACGTGGCTGTGAGATATGAGACAACAGCTTTGCTGTCCCTCTGCCCCACACACTGCTTTTTAAGATGAAGGGAAACGCTGTAAGTGTCGCGAAGTGGAAGACACTGTTGAGGATCGGGAAGCATCTGGGGTGCCACATGGTGGCAAAGAAAGGCAGAGCCAGGAATGAGTCTGTTTTTGCTCTGTTTCTCTGCTGATTTCAAGCTCAGTGTCCAGGCACCAGCTTTGGCGGAGGTGAGGCCTCAGCCCTGTTTAGCCACAGCATCCTAGAAAGTCGGGCTGGTGAGAGGGCTCACCAGACCTCTCATTCCTACATCAGTGCAAACCTTGCCCTGGTGCAAAGACAAAAATCTTTACCTGAGTAAAGCAATGAGTATGACTATGATTTAGAGTTGGAGAGAAATAGGAAAAGCTTTTAAGTAGCCCATGCCTAGTAAAATAGGTGCTTGCTGCTGACCAGCGTTTGTTGATATAACATACTTTCTGCATTTTCAGGAGGCCTTGTGCAGTGGCTGGATGAATAGACGTCGTTAAGAGACCCTGCTGTGCTGGTGATACAGAACTGCACTGGCTCGTCTTCAAGCTGCCCCCCCCACGCAGCCACAAGTGAGGCCACATTGTACAGGTGTTTGTGCTGCTTCATGGAACAGACCTGCAGGACCAGATGCTGATGGATGTGCAGGATGCCCAGTCCTCCTTGCTCTGGTTGTGTGATGTGGAGTTACTCTGCATGCAGAACGATGAGTTCAAATTGTCCATCTCACCTGTAAGGGGGTATTCAGAGGCTCTGCTCTCTTTAAGCAGCCTTTTTTTTTTTTTTCTGCACAGATACTCAAGGAAGCCAAGTTACTGTTCCAGCATACTCCAGATGTTGTGTGGTACCCAGCACTATGCTGCATTGCATGCAAAACATTTAGTCGATTGCTTTGGGAGGATTTTGTGGCCATGAGGCCATTTGGAGCCAGGCATGGATTGACTGTCTCAGGGCTACTGTGTGTCAGCAGCAATCATTTTTTTCAGGATACTAAATCCTGTGTTTTAGGTAATCACTTCATATCCTCTACCCCACCAAAATGCAAATGCCTTCTAAAAAAACAGCATAGTCTGTCCATTGTGAGCGTGCTTAAAGACAATCACCCACGTTAAAGCTACACCACTAAACCAGGGTTGTGATTTCCTGAACACAAAGAGCTGGGTGCAGCTGAAGGCACCGCTGCCCTGCAGACCTGGGTGTTCACTCCCACCAGCAGCTGTGGTTCAGGCTGAGGTAGGAGATACACCACAGTAGCCAGGTGTGTGGCTGGAAAACAGCTGTTCTTCAGCTGCCAGCCACTGCTGGTAGGCAGTGCTCAGGGCCACAAGAACTGCTGTGTCCTCTGTACCTTCTCAGGGTATGGGAGAAACAGGCATCACTCCCCTCTCTCAGCTCCAGGATGACGTTAAGAAAAACTGGCATGGAGAAAGTGATTTTTTTCCCCTCTTTCTCCTTCCCTAAGAATAGCCAATCAGTAGGTATGTCAAAAATCAGAACAGCAAGTACACAAACCCAGCTGTGGAAGCAGCTGGTCGCAGCATTGTGACCAGATCACAGGTGCCTTTTGTCAACTTCCTACATGCTAAGCTTCACCTGCCTTTTCATTGGTACCATCCCAAGTGCTGCAAGGCAACTAACAGGTATCTCTACAAGAATGTTGCTGGAACCTCACCCTCAGACCTCCAGAAGGATATGGTTTTGGAAGAGGGGATAGAGATGAGCGGGCAGGCTGTGTCAAATGGCTCCAGGTAGGTGTTACAGAAGCTGCAGGATGCTTCCGAGTCTGGCATCTGATGCAGGAGCAGGATTGGGAGCCTGAATTAAAGAGCATGTTTGATGAGGACAAGCTAGCTCTAGGCACCAAACATTCATTGTGATAGTCAATTGAGTTGTCACGCTGCTGTCTCTTCAACCAGGGGAGGGATGTGAAGGACTCTGGGGGCTGAAGAAGACACTGGGAGGACGGAGCCTGTGTCACACCCTTACTGCCATATACTCCTCAGTCTCTGCAGCTAATGCAGCTCCTTGAGAATCACAGCCCAGACCACGATCTCCCTCCTTGCAGCTCTGTCTTTGCCCTCCTAACCTGCAGGACTTGCCTCTTTCTTGCATTGCTGCCTCTTTTGCCAGCTGCAGCCCCACATTTTGGGAGATCGAGGAGAAGAGCCTCCTGCAGATGACGAGAGGTGGGAGAGAGATGACTTTTTTCCTGGCAGTCTGACTCGTTTCCCACCTGATCTAGGATTCTTTCTCAAAGGCATCCTTCGAGAAGGTGTTACGCCTCCCAGAAGGCACAGGAGTTTGTGATCTACGTTAAAATGTATTCATTACCGGTTATAGTGTATCCAAGTGATGAAGACAGCTATCCACAGCTTAGCAGGTTAAGCAGAAATTGGTTGTCTGGAACTACAGGTTCACATCCTAGCAGTAATATTTCCGCTCCTTTAGATGCAGCTAAACTTGTAGCTAGCAGCATGCAGGGTGTTCAGAGATTGGCATTAATGACATGTTATGCAAAAGTAGCTCTTCCGGGACAGGATCTTATTCCTCCTAGTGCAGCACATGCAGTTATTGCTGTCTTCCACCCTTGATGCGGCCGTATGTCTGATCCTGGCTACATACAGCAGCTTGTGAAATATGCCAACACTCTCCAGCATGCAAGACATTAGAGAAATGTAAGACAGGATCTAAGCTATGACAAGCAGAGTGCATGGCATCATATTCCATTGTGCAGCAGGGGAAACAGGGATGCAAAATATGTTCTTGAGCTGAATAAGCCATTTGGACAGAATAAGGACTGAGGTGAACTTTAGTCTCCAAATTTAAATCAAAACTGGATCACAAGTCTTCTCATATTGGTGTGTCAGAGTTACCTCATGAAATTACCCCACCTCCATTACCACCAGCTGTTTTATAGTGTAGGAGTTTAATTCATAGTTCCCCAAAGATTGGGGCAGAACAAACAGGAAATCCAGTAGCTTGACTATGGCAGGGTGAGTCATTTCAATACTCTGCATCGTAGATCCTCAGACCCCAACGATTACTTTTCATTTCTCTTTTTGACCTCATGGGACTTTTTATTTTTTGGACCTCTCTGTGAGAAAGCACTTCAGATGTGAATATTTTCTTAGGTCTTCTTACTGCCTCATGATTTGTGGTTAACACACACGGGGTTGGAGTAAACCAGCAAACATTCCTCTGCTTAGCCCGGTCTAAACTAATCTAGTCCAGCTGCAGCCCCTGAGCACCAATTGCTACAGCTATAGGTTTTCAAACCAAGTAGCACCTCATCACATCCAGTAACCACCTCCACCTGGAGCAAAGGGAAGGGGAGGGCCCTAGTAATGGGTAGATGATGTGTTTGGGCTTATTTTGCATCTATGGGGCAGAGACCCTGATTGCAAAGCAGAAGTACTATCTCTGCTATTAAACAAGAGTTGCAGTACTGTTAGCCAGGGCACCTGAACTCTCCAACCCTTATTGGTTACAGTGGAGCCTCACACTTGCAGATGCTATTCAGCCATTGGTATCTGCAATCTGTGCTTCTCTTTGCCATGGGGAAGACCTGGTGGGTGCAGTGCTGCCTATGTGGAAGGGCATGAGAGGGTGATGGCTTCACTGTACTCTATAGGGTGCATGTGACGCTTTAAAAACACGCAGGTAGCAGCACTGGCCTGCACCAGCTTTTCAGCTTGCACAGACTGGAGCTACCACCAGACTAGCAAGCATAGGTAGCACTGGATGTGCAGACAGGACAGCTGGCTTCATGTGTAGCAGTAATCCAAGAGCTGACCCAGCTTCTCAGGAAGGATTTGCTGAGCTCTCTGTTATGTGGCTGCATGGCTAGACAGTTCAAAGCTGCTTTGGCTACACGTGTGTCAGCTGTGCTTGATGCCGAGAGTTGCTTGGGGATGTTTGTTTGACTGTCAAAACATTTTGGTGTCAAGGGCCTCTCTGCAGCCTCTGGTGCAATGTGATCCCTGGTTAATAGACTGAGATTGACTGTTTGGGAGCCCATCCTAGTGCTATTTAGACCTGCACAGAGAAAGGGTAAGATACCACTTAGGACAGCTGATGTGATGGTACCTGCTGAGGTGAGTGGGGTGCTGGGTATGCAAAGGCTGAGTCCATGAGCAAGCATCTGGGTCCATTCATGTGCAAATGATTGAGCTCTGAAGGCAGCAAAGCCCAGACCTGCCTGTCCCACTAGGGTCTGGTACTCTTAAAGATGATCGGAGTGACTATTTCTTGTTCTGCTTTGGTTCTTTTAGATTCTTGATCTGGGCTTGCCCAGAATCTTCACTACAATCTTGAGTCCCTGGTGCTCAACCATGGCTCAGTGTGCAAAGTTCAGCTACTGCCACGCTGGGGTTGGGAACAGTTTGGCTCTTCATGTGTGCCCTGGAGAAGGAGCTCTTGGTGGAACAAGACCTGCTTCCTCACCCGGTTCCTGCGGGAGGAACAGCTGTGCTATGCACAGGGTGCTGCCCATGCGAGTAACAAGTGTCAAAAGCTGGCAGGTCTTGGGTGCTGGTGCTCAGTCCTCTCCAGTATCTGGTGCTGAGAAGGGGCACAGACACAGGCAGCAGCTCCCAACGTTTGAGAGTGCCCAGCTCCATAACTAACCTGACAATCTCCCTGCTGGTCCCCATTCTGCACTAACGGGGATATCACAGGCATCAGCAGCCCCAGTGACAGGCAGCAGCACCTTGGTGAGTCACTTGGCCTGGCCCTCCCTGCTGCACTAAACCCTGCTATCGAGCTGATGATCTGCTGATAATTTTGTTCCAGCTGAGTGCTGTAGACCTGCTCTTACGCATCCTGCTCTCCCTGTAGGCAGAAAGCTTCCCCCCTAATTACCCCACCGTCTTAAGTGTAGCACAGCCTCTGGCCATTCTCCAGTAAAACAACCCCCAAAACCTCTGCCCTAGTACCTAACTTCAGGAATTAGACCTCTGAAGGCCAGTGAGGTGCTGTGGAAAGATGCAGGCAGGTGCATTTTTGTGGCGGTCACATTGCTGAAGCCATTCCTTCTTTAGATAGGGAGGCGATGCCCACGCTGCCCTGCTGAGCACAGGCATTACGGTTAATGCTGAGCAGCTTTTTCCTAAAAGCTCCCTCCTGACCTAGTCGTGCACGGGGAAGGACATGGCACCTCACAGCACAACAGTGGGAGAGGGCCTTTAAAGCAGCTCCAGGGCACAGACTACAAGCTGTGAAATGCAGATGTGTATTGCTGCACTAGGAACAAGCACAGGTCACGATCTTTCTTTGTTGTGCTGTCTTCTCTATTCCTCCTGTCACCCATTTATGTCTATTTTCTTTTCTTCCCTCCTTCTCTTCTCTGTGATTTCGTAGGGACTTTGTTCAAAGAAGGAACTTTGTTCAAAGAAGATGCAATGCTGCAGGACTGGGCTGAGAACTCACCAGCTCATCTGATGCAGGATACCAAATGACTGCTGGTCTAGCTTGATTGGAAATAGAAGAGGTGCAGAGAGATGCTTTAATAGCTTGATTTTCTGAGCTGATTTTGGGGGTTGGGGTCTTTTTGAAAAAAGAGCCAACCATTAATATATAGCTCCTGCTGCACAATCAATAGCATTTAAGAAAAAAGAGGAAGAAATTAAATGGCTTTCTTGCTTTTTCTGATTCCTGTGAGGAGCTGTGTGTTGAGCACCTGAATGATTTACCAGTTTGGAGGGGGGACCCTTCATGCCCTTGGAAAGGGAGTCTGGGTCATGTCCTCTCTTGGCATGGAGTGAAAAGGGAAGTGAATGAAGCTGTGCCACCAGCCCTGAACCCTGCAGTGCCACTTTCAGTGGGATGGCAGGAACCTCGCAGGGAAGCTTTCTGCAGGAGGCAGCCTGTTCCCACAGAAGAGGTATTCCTTACCCATAGGGATATCAAAGCTAAGCTGAAAGGTCTGGCTGATGTTATAAGAGCATCTTGGGGCTTGTTTGAAACCTCTGGTCTTTATCTTAGCTGGGATTGTGAGACTTCTTAATGACTTGTTTCTGTTTCACAGCTACTAGTAACACAGGAAAGCATCTCTTCTCTGTGTGAATCCACAGATCAGGACCACAGTTAAGTATGATACTAATAACGTCCCCTTCCTGTGGCCCGCTTTGATTTAATTTACATTATCATTTATTTCAAGGTGACCAGCATCCCACCTTGCCAGGGAGGTTAATGGAAGATTAACCGCCAACTTCATGAACAGGAACTCAACCCATGTCTGCGATTACTGATGAAATTAAATCCACGGCTTGAAATCATTTATCCAGCACATCTGATCAAACACAAACATCCTCTGTGCTGGAAAACAAATGAGGTTTGGAGCCAGCTAGCCTGCTGCGGAGGTTTGCGATAGATTGATGAGCTGAGAACAAGCTGCCACTCTCCACCCCCATCATCAGCCTGGGGAAGGGGATGCTGAGGCTAGAGGTGAAGGATATACTTTCCAATAAGTGTTACAGTGGGAGGTGAGAAATATGGGCTCCCAGAGGAGGAGAAGGAAAAATGGCAGGCACTGTGCTCTGTTAGGCAGCTTACAGTTTAGACAGAGCAACTGCTTGACAGGCTTCTAGCACAAGGGTCAGGGCAGGAGCAGCCCTGTGCTTGCAGTATCTGTTATTGAATGGTACCTGCAGGTACCAGGGCAGCACAGATCTCCACCCCCATCATCAGCCTGGGGAAGGGGATGCTGAGGCTAGAGGTGAAGGATATACTTTCCAATAAGTGTTACAGTGGGAGGTGAGAAATATGGGCTCCCAGAGGAGGAGAAGGAAAAATGGCAGGCACTGTGCTCTGTTAGGCAGCTTACAGTTTAGACAGAGCAACTGCTTGACAGGCTTCTAGCACAAGGGTCAGGGCAGGAGCAGCCCTGTGCTTGCAGTATCTGTTATTGAATGGTACCTGCAGGTACCAGGGCAGCACAGACCACACTTTCTGGCTGATACAGGCTTTTTCCAGTCACGTGTGAAGGTAAGGGGCCTGCGAGCTGAAAGGTGAGAGAAACAGCTGATGAGGTCTGTCCTCCATGAGATGCAGTAACGCCAGCAACAACACAGAAGGGCTCATATCTAAGCAGATTTTTGGGGCTAAAGTTGAGAACAAAGTTTGAGTTTGTGTTCCAGAGCCACCATTCAATGATCTTTAATTGGGAAAGCCATGTTACTTACCCTTTGCTTTTTTTTTCCCCTCATAGCATCCCATCTCCAGAAGCACGGCAGAGGGTTCAGCCTCTCAGAGTAACGTGCCTCCCCTGTGCAGAGTAGCTGCACCATAAGCTGAATTGAGCTGGGTAGGAGAGTGGTGAGCCTGTGGTTTGGCTGGGGCATGGTTATGCCTTAAGCTGGGGCCAGCCAGTCACTTGCACTTCTCTGCCCCCATTTCAGATCAAAGTGAATTTCTATTTCCCAGATTAGCAAAGAGAAGTTTGAAAGGGTGAAGCATGTGTTGCCTGAAAGTGAAAAAAACAGAAAGAAAAGGAAATGTTTAACTGATGGTTTTCACTACACTTTATAAGACTGTTTGGTTTTTTTTTTTTATAACTGGAGCAAACCATACTTCCAAGAGAAATTGTGATATGTGGCATTTTATAAAATATGGCCTAATGCTGTAGGTTTTACAACCAGAGAAGATAGAAGACACACTTCAGGGCTGAGACCCTGGGTTGAGCTGGGTGCTTGGTGAGTGAGGAATTTTTAAATTTGGTGACGCTCCTGTGCCATGTGCTAAAACACAAGAGTGCTGTGCTGGTGGAGAGCTGAGAAGAGAAGTTGCTGCCAAATGCAGAGCCAGGGAAGCCCACCAGACCTGCACCCTGATAGCTCTGTATTTCAGGCCATCTTTTGAAAAGTCCACTATCAGCACGTGCTGGAGACACACAGCTGCAAATGCCAAGGCAAAACTGTGCTGATCCTACTGAAAAGCACAGGTCAGCATCTCCTGCCTGTAGATTCAGATGGAGAAAGGTAGAAGGGAAGTTTTCTCATCCTTCCAAAGGCAGCAGAAAAATTAAGCTTTCACAATTTTAAGTAGCTTCTGGAGTGCTCTAACTATGTATCTTCATCAGCGCTACCTCTGAGACCCCAAACCATACAGTTTGAGTAACGTGGTTAGCTCCTGCCTCCTACCTGCCTGCCAGATGCAGTGTCCTTTCACATCAGCCTCATAGATCTCCTCATGTGGAGTGGCTTCACCCTGACTGCTGTAAGGTCTCTTCACATCCAGAGAGTGAGAAGGAGACACCCAAGGCACAGAATTGCATCTGCCACTGGGATAGGGACGTATTAGACCCGTGGGACTCTGCTATGCAGAACCACTCAAAAACCCTCTGCTCATTCTTTCAG
>NW_010405328.1:14423-41556 GCF_000710305.1 Buceros rhinoceros silvestris | reverse complement strand
CAGCCGGAAGCAATGTAGGACAGCATGGCTTTACTTCACCTGTGTCAAATCCACTCTACCTGCTGGCTGTACCTAGGAGAATTTTCTGGAAGGTGTCTGAAGCCTAGTCAGACCCTGGTAGCTGTGGAAATCAGGCCCCTCTCCCACTTCCTTGCACCGGTCTCTGGAAGCTCATCGCTGTGAGATGAAAAGAGTCTCGTTGGTGGAGTCAAGCTCTTGCATAGAGACATGGATGCAACGCTGGCTCTTCTAAAGTGCTGTCCCATCAGCTTGTTTGCAAGGAAATGTGGAAGGGCTTTATTTTTAAGCCACATCTAATTAAAAACACACACACACACCCCCCCAAAAAAAATCAACCAAGAAAAGGAAGTGGTTAAGGGCATATTTTTCTGTGGACTAATGAACAGTAAAGGATACAGAGTCTAAATTTTTTTAGGTATTTCAAAAGCAGTCCTACAAAAAGCAAAAGCACTTCACAGAAATCTCTTTGATTTCTAGGTTGCTTTCTACATAGTTAGAGCTAAACCAGAAGCTGCTTGAGCTGAGGATCTTTCCTCCTTCCCTTCCCACCACTCTGCAATGCCTTCTAACAACTGACAGTGGGTAAAAATGTTCATGTCTCTGTCTGTAAAATAAAAAATGTTCATGTCTTTATGTGTCTCATGCTGTAGGGTTTTTTCCTTTCTCCTGGGGTTGGGCAGGCCATGATTATCTCCCTAATAGAATTAATTAAGAGCTTTGGGGCACTGACTTTTTGTTTTCTTTGGGACCAGACCTATGGCTTGCTCCTCTGAGCTACACGCTCTGCCCTAAATCTTTCCCTGAAAAAACTGCCAGGCAAAATCCAGCAACAGGCTCTTCAGGAGCTGTGTGCACCCTCCTGCCTTAGCGTGTGCTAGGGTAGCAGACATAGATGTCTTCTCCTCCACAGCATATAGCCGAGTTCCATTGGCTGCAGCAAGCTCCCTGGAAAGGGGCAATTTGTGCTGGTCCTTAACTGTGAATTGGACAGTAGTTCAAACAAATAAAAATAGCTCTAGGAAATTAATCAGCAGGGCAAGGCACATGCCCAAGAGGTCCATCTCCAGGATGGGCTTGATGTTTGGGATGCTGGCAGAGCAGCAGGCTGCTCAGGAAGTAGGTGAAGGCCCTCAGGTTGGGGCTGCAATCACTTACCCTTAGCACCTGGGAGAGCCATCCCTCAAAGTGTGATTTCACCCTTGCCACAGCCTCACTCAGCTCAATGGGAATCTCTGAGATCAGGTAAGGGGTTTTTTCTGTTTGTTTGGGGTTTTGTTTTTTTTTTTTAATAAATACAGGAGCATAGGGTCACTCCCACATTTGGAATAAAATCATAAAAGGCTTTTATGTGGGAATCTTGCTGTCTTCTCGTGAGTTATAAAGATCAAAGACTTAGAAGAGTGGCTAATTGCAGGTGAGGTTACTATGGTGAAACAATTAGCCTATGTGTCCGTGTGTGAAAATGGAGAAGGTACGTTGCTGGCAAACTGAAGTATATGCTATAAAACTGCCCTCAACTTCAGGAGATGTTAACCAGTCCCTTGCTGAGTTATGATTCTTCCAAAAGTGATCAGTTTGAGCCCAAAAAAACCTTAGCGCCCCACTGGCTCCTGTCCCTTTCCTAGGCTTGTAACTGAGATATGAGTCCAAAGATCATGCACAGGACTTAACTAATAGGAAGAAATGACAACATGGTGGTTTGGAGAGGAAACTATGTTCGTTAGTCCATGAGAGCTGTTAATGTAACAAAGAGGAATAAAAGAAATTTGAAAGTTACGATTTGGAGGTCTTGAAGCCTTTGCCTCATGCCATTACAGAGCCATTCAGTAACTTGAAGGATCAAAGTAAATTACTGCTATTATTTGAAACTGTCAAACCTACAAAACCAGGATGAGAACAGTTTTCCATAAAGCTGAAGGCCCCCAAGGAAGTGTCTGAGCTGGACAGTCAACCCTAGTTTGTTTACTAGTGCCGTGGAAACTGTGATGAATTGTAGAAAAAATGTCATTAAGAGTAATGAAGAGGGGTTTCAAAGGGGGGGGAGTTGAGCTGGTAATTGAACAACAAAACAGCCTTGGGAATCGATGCTTGAGAAATGTGAGCTGAGAAAGGATGAGCAGAACTGAACAAGCACAGTCCTTGGATGCAGGGTACCCAATGTTCAGGACACAAGGCCTGTGGTAAGCTCTGTCTGGCCAGAGGAATAGACAAAACATGAGCATTGAGGGGTAGAAACCAAGAGCTGATGTTTTCACAAGGGTAATGGCCTTATCTTGGGTCTTGCATTTCCCCCTCAGAGGAGAGGCTGAAAAAGCCAGGGAGAAGGGATGGGGGCTGGGAGGACAGGGAGTAGTTCTGTGCCAAAGCAGGATGAAAAAGTCTGCTTATGAGAGCTACTGAGATAGTAAAGAGGGTTGTGAAGAAGAAGTGAAATGGCAAATAACAAGGGAAGTACAACTATTTTCCCTTTGCTTTTCTTTCACATGAAAGAGATGTTCAGTGAGGAGGTGAACAACAAGCAGGTTTTCAACAACCTTGAAAGTAACGAGGTGAAAGTCTTCCATTAACTCATGGCAGTTGGGGTTTTTAAGGCTTTTTTTTTTTTAGTTGCTAGTACATGTGAACTCTAGAGACTGATAAACTATGAAAAAGCTACTGATATGCAGATGAGTCTGGGGAATGTACAGGCGTGTTAGAGTGGCACATCGTGCAGTCATTTGAGTTACCTGTTCAGAGACAGGAAGTAAAAATCTGTATCCTTGTTCCCTCCTCAGTGTTTCTAGCTCTGCTTTACATCTTTTCAGCATCTGAGGCAAGACACCTGTCTTCTGAGCTTCGAAACATGGCTGTGGCTGCTACTTAACCCCTCTTCACAACGGGTATCTCCACTCCCTTCCTGCACCAGTGACCTAATTGCATGCATGCATGTTGACACAGGGTGGAAAGAAGAAAGTCTTTAGTTAAACAATTAGTTGCTGCCATTGCAGGCCGTGCCACAAGGTAATTGAGCTGCATTAAGTAATGTTTGGTTCTAAAAAAGTAGCAATTATCTCGGTAATTGCAAGGACGTTCCTTGAATTCTAACCCATTTTTACTGATGTGTTGAGTGTTTCTGCTCCGCATCTAAGCTGCTGGAGTGTCTGGTGTGAGACAGCGGGTGAAGCAAGCAGGGAGGAAGAAGGAATCCTCTTCTCTTGGAGAGTCCGCCAGGAGCCCAGTTTGGTGGTGGTTTTTGTGTTGCAAGCACCTGATATTGAGCTGGCTTCACCCTGCGCTTGCCAAGACCTCTCAGCCCAAGCAGGGGGATCTTCCCCTTCCTAAGGCCAAGCAGAAACGGAGTGGTGGAGCGCACTCTGCCCAGGCTAGCTCTTGACCTTGCCTGGTCTCTGCCTCCTTCAAAATGTGCAAGTCATTCTTGCACAGCACCAAGCTTTTTTCTGGTCTTGTCCAGTCTTTTCTGGCAGTCCAACGCCTTTCCTTTTGCCAGGAGCAACGGTCTGAGCTTCAAGGGGATGGGATTGGCCACTAGAGGGTAGCACAATTAAAAGCATAAGGAAGTCTCATTTCTTGAAGTCGGACTGGCCGTGCCGGGCGATGCACAGCGGGGATGGTCAGACCGCTGCAGACCCTGTGGACACAAAATGCCTCCAGGCTACTTGCTGCCCAATGGAAGGGACGGTGCAGGAGCAGAAGCAAGTTCATGGCAAGGAGAGGACTTGTCACGCTGAGGCAGGAACATGTGGCAGCAGGAGAGCAGAGCTCATAGTGCTGCTTCTGCTTTTCCTGGCCACCATCATTCTTGCTCCCTTAAAGTAATGTCTTGAGCTGTGGCTCTGTATCCAAGCTCAGAGCTGGGATACCACCCCTTGGACAATACCAAGGTTTTTCTCTGTTTTCTGAGTTAACGTGTCAATAAAAGAATTCTTGGATTAAAAATACTAGAGTACGCATTGCTCTTCTCTTGGCTTCTGCTGGCATGTACAGAGTGCCATGCTCACCAGCAGACAAGAATGTGGCCAGCTTTTAAAATCACAATATTGTATGAATGGAGAGAAATGAGTGCTGGGTCATAGAAGCAGCAAGGTTTTAATTTTAAAGAGTGCCTCTGGAGCCAAAGGTCAGAGTGGAGCCATCCTCCCTTGAACAAAATCCCCACCACGACACTGTATTAACATGATACTTAAAAATGCAGCTGTGCTCTCGGGTTAAAGTCCTGGCTCTGCAGCGAGCACACTCCGGCAGGATCAGTTTCAAGGATGGAGAAATGTGGTGTCTGACGCACACTAAAATGTCTGTCTCCTGATCCGCTCTGCAGTAATGCATCAAGCATGTCTTGAAATGTGGGTTTAGCCAGTTGCTGGTGTGCGCCAGGGACAGGGAGTTAGTTATGATGTTAATGTAGTTAATTGGGGATATGGAGAAGTCTGTGGAGATGGCAAATGTTTTTCTTATAGTCGTGTGGCTCATTAGAGCAATTGCATAGCACTGGCAGCGTGAAAGAGCTTTTTTTTCTTCAAGGGTATTCATAGAATGCTAAGAAGCCTCATTGCTTCATGGGGGTCACACTGCTGTTTCCTCGCTGTGTTCTGGGCAGCATTGGACACGAGAAGGTGCTCTGCAATAGCACGGTGCAGTGTTATAACACGGTCGTGAAAGAATCTGGGTGACTCAAGGTAGAAATTTCTCATCGCATAGAAAAGGGCCAACTTGAAACTGATCCTCACTAGTTGCAAGACATCACCACTGTGGTAGCAAGACAAAAAAGCACAGAGGCTTGTTTATGTCCTTGTAACCCATGGGACAAACTGTATTTGTGCTGTGTCTGCCCATTTTAAACCAAAAGATTTTTTCACCAGATCGCAACCCGTTATACATCTTCAGAGGTTGTTCCTGGTCAGCAGACACCAATGACAGCTTAATCTGCTTTTCCCAGATTACCCTAATTGAGAGGTGACTCTCTGTCCACTCTTGCACGCAGTTAACCTCCAGGAACCCTCGCAATATTTCATCTTTTGAATTGGTTTTGTACCATTCCTCTCCTCAGAGACATATTATTTTAGGAGCAGCAGGGGAAGCCATGTGTGTTTCCCACCTTGAGTTTTTTACAGGCTTCCAGGTGATCTGGATCTGTTGAGTTTGTGCTTTGGAGAGGAGTGTGTCCCTGTGCAGAGTTACAGTCACGTTTACAGTGAGGGTCATTACCTTCTGGAAGAAAGATGGCCAAGGAGGCAACAGCCCTTGAATGTACAAACTCCTTGAGAAACAAGAAGCACATTCATCTCGTGCCTTCCCTGGTAGACTGCAGGTGCCCTGTGCCTCCTGCTGTGTTGTCCTGGGCTGGTGCTATGTGAGCAGGAACTGCCCAGGGGTGGCAAGCAAAAACCAGGAGGCTCTGGAGTGCCTTGCTGAAAGAAATAACTGTTCACCAGCTGGCTGCATGGGTGTGAACCACTTCCCTGGGGCATTTGAAGCACGAGCAAGTACAGTGGTGTGTTGAGCTGTGTGTGGTGGCTTTTTCATTGTTGCCTTAGGGAACAAGCAAGACTCCTGTTAGCCCTTGAGTGACCTGGTCTGGGATCTGTATTCAGAGTAGCACACCGCTTCCCTGGCCTGACCCTGACCCTGGAGCACAGTGGGAGGAAGATGACTGGGAGGGAGAGAGCATGGGAGCTATTTTTGCTCCTGTATCACTATCTAGTTAGACTCCAAGATGCTGTCCTTCACTGCTGTCTGCTGCCTGGCTTGCTCTGTGGCTCTCAAGTGTTTACCATTGACAGGCTGTGAGCAGATGGACTGGCAAGAAGAGATAAATTTGACCCAAGAAGATGTCATTTGAGGAACAGCTGAGGCTAGTGTTTCACCAGATGTCCCAGCTTTAACCCATTAGCAACTTCAAGGAACTCCGAGTTGTCAATGGCTTAAACACACTCCGTTAGCACACAGGCAGGGTACAAAGGCTATTGGTAAAATCCATGCAATAAGCAGACATTCCAGGGTTTTCCAGGGGGGTTGCCAGGAACTCAAGCCCAATAGGAGAGTACAGTAGTGATGTGTACCATGGTTACGCAGGTGTCCTCTGCAAGGTTGGCTCAAACAACTGGAGTTAGAAATGTTACCCATTTAGTGCTGAATTGAGCTGCTGGCTCATGAACCAGCAGATACGATGTTATAACAATACTGACGAATGCTCTCAAAGGCATCTGTATGATTGAGGTAGCTGGTTTTCCCCTTAGCAATTGTCTGTATTGAGCATCCCAAGAGACGTTGCTGCTTCTGCTGCCAGATTAAATGTGTACGCATGCGCCTGGTGGTCATGCACCTCAGGCTGTGACAATGTGGGCTGATCATCATCAGATTGTGCCTAGAAAATACTGCAGCGTGGTGAATGAGCCCACATGAGCGGGTAGATCTGCACACACAGTCGCTGAGCAAGGAAGTTATGTATAGATGTACAGAGCATTTTGCAGCATCCTTGACAGAGCAAGGACAGCACCAGAGCAGTGATGGCTCTGCATCTGCAGCTAGTGTTTCTGTAACTCTGCATGTGTGGTCCTGC
The DNA here is from genome assembly GCF_000710305.1 of Buceros rhinoceros silvestris. NCBI lineage: Eukaryota > Metazoa > Chordata > Aves > Bucerotiformes > Bucerotidae > Buceros > Buceros rhinoceros. The sequence goes on along the minus strand of NW_010405328.1, from coordinate 34,979 downwards.
AGGAATAATTGCCATCCAACATTTAGATAAGTTTAAGAAGCCACATTAAAACTGGTTAAATGAAGTTGTGGCTGTAAGGTCATCCCTTAGCATAGAGATGTGTGATTTATGGGTGTTTGAGTCACTGAGGCAAGCTAGCTATGGCCTGATCATGAAAACATAAACCACCATGACAGTATTTCCCATCTCCCACTGATAACTTTATGCTGCTGTTTGCTGGAGACAACTTTTCCACTGATTTTGTTGGTGTGGCAGCTCCTACCCTGAGGCAGTGTTTGGGGTGGAAGGGACACAGGCAGGTGTCTCCGTTTTATTTGCCCATGTACTTGTTCTTGTAGTCCGTGTTGTGAACAACTGAGCATTTAGGGGTTGTTACCTGTGTAAAGTCTGAAGAAGACCAAGTTTACAGGGTCTCATGTTAAACTCCAGCTTTTGCCTGACAAATCCACCAGAGTATGTGCTCCCAACTGTCATAGCCAGAAGGACCAGGAGATATGGGGCACTTTCCCATTACCCCAGGCAAATTTGAGTCTCACCAAATTGCCCTCTTCAAATTAATTGCCTTGTTCAAGGCTTGATCCGGGAGGTGGAAGAATAACTCCTCTCCCTTTATCTGGGAAAGTGTGAGGAAGCTTTTGGCACTGCGTGACCCTGTTTCAAATGCAGCACTTTCAACAGCTGGGCCTCTACTGGGTGATTTTGGCGAAGTCACAGGTTCAAATTCTCTCTTTTCTCTAAAGCCCTGGGATAGAGCATCCCTCTCGGCAGTGGTTTATGCAGTTTTCTACCAAATTTTGTAAGACATTTAGGGCTAGATTTTCAGCCAGCATAAACTAATGTCCCCAGATCACCGTAAATCTGTCCTCTATTTTTTTCCCCACTAAGGAGATGACATAAATTCTTTGACCTATTCCTGCCCATTTGGGAGGCTGTTAATACTGAAGTCAGGGGGCAAAGTCTCCCAGCAAATCTTTCCCTTTCAGCCACTATGTGCTGGTCTCTGGATCACTCTTCAATCACAAAGCTAAGAGCTCCCTACTGCAAGCATTGCACTGCAGACAGTTTTTCCACATGAGCAGGGCTCCAAGTGCTGGACTGTGAATGCCAGCACTCACACAAGCTGCCCAGCTGCTTTCAGATGTGTGTGCTGTTTACATGCAGACTTCAGCTGGTTGCTACAGTAGAATTTAGCCTGGGTCTGTTGGGGAAAATCTTCCCTGTGCTGCAGCACAGGGCAGCATCTGAGTTGCTAGTAGGACAAGCTGTCTGGTTTTATTACCCTGAGACTTGCCTTCTGAACAAGAAAAGCTACAAAAGCTGCCCCAGGAAGGAGAAGGAGGTATTGATATTAATGAGAGAGGTGCTGGGACTCCCAGTGCTGGGGTATTCAACGTCTCTGCCCTTCTCAAAGTGACAGCTCTGTTGTGACCGGGGAGGGCAAGTAAAAACTGAAGTACAGAGAGCAAGAAATCCCCCTTTCTGCCCTAGCAATTACAGTTTTGTCCACAAAAAGGCCTCTTTTCCTATGAGATCACCTCCTCCCCACTCTCCCTGTCCCTTTGTGTGTCAGCATGGGAAGATACAATAACGAGGACAGGCTTTATTGGAAACAGTGCTGGGCAAAACCAGGAGCTGTGTGCACTGGGCTGGGGAATCCAGCACTGCTGCGGGCTGACCTTCCCAGGCTGTCCAAATGTCAGCGGGTGTTTTAAATATCAACATTTTAATGGCAATTACTTCGATGTTTTGTTCTATTCCTCCCGCTGTTCTCCCCAGAGTGCTGGGAAGTTCATCCCAGAAAAAAGGGAGCCTGGAGGATGTGTGTGTCTCTTGGGGGTTTTTGATAACCGATAGGAATTGTGGAAAACCCCATAGGTGAACGTTTTCCTTCATTACTCAACAAGACTTGGCGCTAGTATTTCTTAGGAGCCTGCTGCTGTCTGCGCCTCTTTTCATGCAGTTTGATTGTTATGACATGTACTGTGGCTGAAATTTAAAATCCATTGAACTGGAGCCAACATCTAAATGGCCACTGTTTGGGAATTCTGTGATTTTTGAGATACCTGATGTGAAGAATTCACATTTTCACATCTTCGGTCTTTCCAGAGGAGCTGAGCATTCACGAGTGCTCTGAAATGGAGCATGCTGTGCTCCTAGGTTAGCATTTTTAATAAGATCTGTGGAACGGTTCTGCTCTGCAATCTCATTTATTCTACTGCCTAGTAATCATTAGTAGGAATTTTCTTTGCAGAGAAAGTGAATGTTTTGTCAGAATAAAAATTGCTGGGGGTTATCAACTTCTTCCTCATTAGTTTCATCATTCAACGTTTTCTGATTAGAAAAAGGATAATATATTGGAAATGCCTCATCTAGGGAAACTACTCTTGGCAAGTGGAATTTTGGGAGTTTGCTGACGTACTTCTGGTCTAAGATGCAAATTTCTTGGTTTGAAATGTTGCATGAGAAAATGAGGATTTGTTTTGTTGGGGATTTTTTATTATTTGCTTTGGATTTTTTTTTTTAATCAAGTGCAAAGTAGAAGAACAAGATGCCTTCTTTCATTGTAGTGAACAAGTGTTACCCTTTCAGTATTTTAAATGGATGGCCCAGGCTAAGCAGTAGAGCAATGCTTTATTCTTGATGGGTAGTGGAAGTGAGAAGTCACTGATGCTGCAAGTAAGGCCAGACCCTGCAAGGGCATAACAATATTAACCCCCTCATGGTTGACGTTATCACGTATGCTGTCTTTTGGGCAAGGCACCTTGCCTGCTCTTTAGACCATGCTCTTCTCAAACCTACGTTGCATGGGTGCAAATCCACATGTGGGCTGTGGCTTCAGCAACCTTCTGGGAGCCATGAGGAGAGAAATCAGTGCTCTGTGCTGTCCTTTACCATGCACCATCTCAAAGTGCACCAGATGTGCTTTGTCTGACCTGGCTTGCCTGCCTCTGTACTTCCTCCCTCCTTGCAGCAATCCCAGGGGATGAGAGAACCATTCTTAGAAAGGTGCCCAAGTCCCAGAGATGGTCAGGTTGGTGGTCCTGAGTTCAAGCTGTGCCTGAGCTGTGAGGACATTTGCTTGTAAGCCACAGTGACTATGTAGCCCCTCACCTGCTGGGGAGACCATTGAATTTGGCCTGGCCTTGTATCTCACACCAGGAGCAGCAGATGATTTCCAGATCAGCCCTTATGGGAGATGCAGCCCAAGGAATCGCTTGGTTCACCTCTGGGACGGCTCTCAGGGGTTCACTGCAGGCCAGGCAGGAGGAAGTCACCACCACTGCCTGGCTTAGATCTTCTAAAACTGCTGAAGGCAGAAAGGCGAATGAACAAGCAGCAGACAGCAAAGGAAAGATTAATTGGCCGGCTGCCTGAAGGGCTGGTTGGGGTTGTATTTCTTGTTCTTACCCTTGCAAATTTCTACAGGATTGTAAATCTTGAGCTGCTTCCCAAATGGGGAGACTTCAGGTGTGTTGTTTTTTTTTTTAAATAAGCAAACCTGAGCATACTTAAGTTCTTTGACTCAACACACAAGAATTCCTATTGGCTTTATTACATGCTGACAAGCGTGCTGGGGAAAGCAGGACAGATCAATGGCTGTGTTTGAAGCAGACCATAAATCACTCGTGACACCAGGCAGCAGATTGACTGACTAGTCTTGTTCCTTCTCCCCTCCCAGCACACCAGCGCTGACCCCGGGTTGCCACTGAGATGTCAGGAAGGGCAGGCTGTGATTAATGCTGCAAACGAAGCCCTGGCCTGATCAGCAGCAGGCAAGCTTGAGCTGAAGGTCTCCAGAGGGAAAGGTCAGAGGACAGCAGTAAGAGTCAGTCAAGGAGTAAATGTAAATTGGTTAAATCCTCTCCAGCTCCCAGCACCATTACCCCATGCTATACCCACTCTTTTCTCAGTGCCCCTGTGAAATCCTTGCTTTACATGAATGTCTACCCCTGCCCCAGACACATTGTACGAGCGTTTAAGACCACCGGAGCAACAATGATGTTAAAGCTGCAAGATGGACGGGAGGGTTTCTGATGTCAGACATGGGAATTTGGCCTCTCTTGGGTTTTGACTTTCCAGAAGAAGCCGAGATGGGCAGATGGTTTTGAATTTAATATATTATTCACCAGAAATTGTAGCCTTGGGATGATAAAAAATCAGATGTAGCCCTGGTCTAGACAGGAGAGGGGTGTGAGAACCTCCAGAGTGCCAAGCACTCCCCTCCCTTGCCCCCATGTGCCAGGGCTGGCGTGGGAAGTAAGGGACAATAAGGAAAACTGGTGCAAAAATCACACTATTCTCGTTTGAAGCTTTCAGACCACTTTTTTGTTTTCACTGATAGGTTGAGATCAAAATTAGGGAAATTATGATTAAAAAATTAAAGCAACAGAAAGAACAGCCACTCATCCAGTTCAGTTGAAACTCTTCATTTTAGTGGGAGGAGAGAATGAAAAAGATCTAGATTATTCATCCTAATAGAAAAGTAAGCCCTCTTCCAAATCTAGCAGCGGCTTCTCATGTTGGTTTGGAGGTGTCTCTCCCAAGGAAACAGTTAAGCAACTAAAGAAACCCTTCCCTATCTGCCCAGAGAGTGCTCCTTCCATGGGAGCACAGGATACTGGGAGTGCCTTGCGCTGGTAGATAAGATTCGAGGTGCCAGGGCTGTGGGTCTGCCCATAGGCAAGATCTTGATTAAAATTTACCTATATTATATCAAATATTTTCCTGAAATCTTTTAAAGCTGATTTCATGTCTTGTGCTAAAAAGAGATCATGGGAATATTTTGCAGGATCTTCTTTTCCTAAATGATTTTTTTTTTTCTTCTGAAAAGGTCCAAGCTCTGTGCTGATACAGTGTTTGGTAAATAAAACATCCTGGTAACATTGACAGAAATGTTTATATTTTTTTATTAAAGTTAAGAATTATACAAAAAGCAGAAGATGTCATTAATGGTCCCGTCCTCAAAGATTTGCTCTTGAAAAAGCAGACCTATGATGGACATGTAAGGGTCCTGTCCTGTCTGGGCAAATAACCTCAAAACGCAGCAAAATGCAGTGGAAATCAGCCAGTGTCAGGATGGGGCCCTTCCACCTTAACAGGCAGTGCAGCTGCAGTGTTAGCACATGCCAGAGGACTTCTGCTGAACGGAGACATGGGAGTTTGATGTTTGTAGGCACTTGTGTGCCTGTGCTCTGGTAGCGGGTGGGCCTGGCCAGATGCTTTCTTCTGGTTTTGTGCAGCAAAGCAAAGCAGTCAGGAATGGAAACTCACGGTGAAGAGATAGCTTTTCTTTCCCTGCTGTCATGCTCATCTCAAAAACGGCTCAGTTTAACTTTACAGGGTTTTCCTTTCATCTGAAACTTTCCTATTTCAGGCAGGTTAGCTTGCCAAGGTGCACCTTCCCTTTCCTAAACAGCTGCAGGCTATGGAGAGTTAGCCAAGCAAGTTCTCTTCATCTACCACGATCTCATCCTTCCCTTAACCCCCTCCTCTCCTGCCCTCTCATTAAATAAGAAGAAAAGGTGAACCGTAACCCTCTGACATGCTGCATTAATATACAGTATAATTTTCCAGTTCTGTCCAGTTCTGGTATGGCAGCTGTGTGGCTGTGTAAAAAAAAAAAATAAAAAATGGGACAGCCTTTGTGTTGGGAACACTTGCAGTGTCCTGTCCAAACTTGCTCCAAGCTGGAACATCCCAGGGTGCTGGAACATCCCAGGGTGCTCAAACACTGCTGAAATCATGATGAGGTATCAGGCACTTTTTATGTCCCTGGGCATCAGAGGGTGAATGTCCCTGCTCCCTGGTGCCTAAGCAGCAGCTTCCTAAACTCCTGTTGCTTCCCCCACCCTCAGCTCATCTAGGGTTAGGAGAGCTGCTGTCTCTGATGTTTTGCAGCTCAGCCCTTTGGAGAACTGGCACATGCTCTTCCCTTGCCCTCAGTGGAGGTTTACCTCCTCTCAGGGCTGGCTCTCCTGCAAGCCGCCCGCCGTGTGCCCGCCACAGGGAGCTCTGCAGCTGGCGTCCCTGCCGGCAGCCAGGGCTGCTCTGCCTCCCACCTGGGTTGCAGGGGAGTTCAGCTTAGTTCTGCAAACAGAAATGACTTGAAATACAGGTTCCCAGTGCTCAGCTAAGCAGAGAATGCTTTTCTTCCCCTGTGGCCCTCTGGCACTACTAACACATGGGAGAAGGGTGTTTGTGTGCATCCTCACTGCAGGTCTGTTTGAGGCTCCATACACCTGCACGTGTGTGTGTATTTGAGTGCTTAAAGACATGCTTTAAATCAATATTCTTTCACCATGCTTCAAGGATACAACTGCTTCTGGGTAAAGAAGCCAAAGCCACAGATAAATAACCAATATATTAGCTCATCGAGCCGTTCCTTTGCTTTAATGTCCTGAACAGAGGATACCCCAGATGCTGAACTGTGCATAGTCCGACTAGTGGCTGCATTGCAGTGGTGCCCAGAACCCAGGATGGTCTGACCGTGCTCACTGCTGTCTATAGTGAAGTTCACACATGTTTGCGAGCCTGAGAACGTAAGATGATGAAATGGGTGAAGGAGGAGAGCAGCATCTGTTAAGTTATATGAAAATGTTCCTCAGTAATTTCAGGCACACAAGGAGGCATTACAAGGAAAGAAATTCTCCTGCCAGTTTCAAATGTTTGGGGAAAATTGCTACATCCAAACAGCTTTTTCTTGGAAAGCACAAACAATTACAAACAAAAACCAAAACTACCATAAAATCTTACAATTTCACCAGGTCTTGCAGCTTACATGAGAAATGCATGGCATAGACAGGGGTGATTGTGTGACAGCTTTGTCACAAATGTGGTCAAAACCCCATGTTTCTCTTGTATTTTCTTAGAAACTTTTTAGCAAGCTGTGATCACCCCTAGGCTGAGCACGTTATGTGGAGGCTGGTTTTGCGTGATAATATGCTCTACTGTTAGATCCACTCTCCATTGCTCCGAGAGCAGAGATGCATCACTCTGCATTTTCTCCAGCCCCTAATTCCCTTTTACTCCAAGTAGTTTTCACTTTTCTTTGGTGTTGAACCTTTCATCAGGGTGCTCTGCTGGACCCTTGGTTGCTGCCAAGAACGGTTTTCCCTCCTTCCCTGTTTCTAAAATGCTTCCCCTCGCATGCCCGCACTTACATCTGTCAAGGACACCAACAGGTGACACCTTCCTCCTCCCCATCGTGTCAAGGCTAGAAAAGGCTGTGGCAAGGGGAGCACTGACAAATAAGGCCAGATTTGGTGCCTGAGGTCCATGATGCATTTTTTTATTTATACCCATGCACGCACACTTGTGTGTATGTTACAATGACTTCAGGGGACTGGAGGGGACTTTCCACAAGGATTAACTGAGCGTGCCTTCAACAAGGTAATACAACGAACTTGCCTTGGCTGCTGTGTGCTTAATTAGGGCTTTTCGTCATATAGAAACTGTTTCTCCAAAGAGCTTAGTGTGGTTAGCAAAAGATACGCTGTATTTGTAGTGATCCTGCATTCCTGACTTGGTGAAGCTCTCACTGCAAAACTAAGCAGGTCGGTACTGGGTCTTTGTTTAAAACCATTGTATTCTGTTACTGATAGTGCAGTACTGCAGGGAGGGTGACTGCAAGTTGCCATACGTATGTGAGCAATGAGTCCTTGCTCCAAAGAGCGTACAGATCCAGATGCTGAGTGCAAACTGATGGAGGGTGGAGAAGATCCAGAGACTGAAAAACATGCAGAATTTGTGCCAAGTACGTCTCTCCCCCTAAAGTCCAAAGTAATGAGCATTATGGTTGAAGTGGGTCCTGAAAATAAACTAGGAGGGAAGACTGTGTGCTTTCCTTTTGCAAGATCCTTCCCTCTGCAAAGATTCAATTCACCAGGTGGAACTGTGTAAGAAGGTGACCAAGCAGTGGCCACAGAAAATGCTGCTGGTGGGGTGGAAAGGTGAAGAACCCAGTGGTCAATCTCTCAGACCCTGAGACGAGCTATCTGCCATCTTTTTAATGTCCATGGTGCTCTTTTGCAATCTCTAAACTTCAGTACAGCATCTTCTGAAAAAACATTTCTAGCCCATAGTAAGGGCATCCAGACTGCTCAGTACCTCCATTACCTATAAGCCACAGCAAACAGCAGGCATCGCTTATGATGACAAAGGCCATTTCTCTTTTGAGGCAGAGACTGAAATAAAAAAAAGGAGTCAGAAAGCTGTGAAGAGCACCAATAAATGCAGCATTACACGTGCTCTCCGACATACCTAGCATTCACCAATGGAAGATGAAGTGAGTGCCCCTCAGAGATTTAGTGTGTAACAAGGGTATCGAGCCTCTGAGACAGAAGTTTTATCCAATGGGCAGTACACTTGCATTTGAAGGCTCAGGGAACCTTTATGAAGCATGAGAATACTGCCACTGACATAATGAGGCCAAACTTCACTTTGATCCTGTATGCAGGCCTTTGAGTCTGAGCCATATGTTCTGAAAAAAGCGTTTCCAAACCAGAGGTTTGGTGCTGACCTATCCCTGAAACTGTCACAGATGTGGAGTAGAAAGCTTGCTGGGTAATAGTTTTGGGTGCAAGAAGAGGAGCCGGTTGTGTTGGTGCCCTAAATTGAGTTGAAAATGCTGTGAGAGCAGACTTTCTGGGGATAAAAAAAACCCACCCAAAACAGAAAAAAGCCCCCAAACCGAACTAGATCTCTGGAGGTTATGCTACAGTGCTGACCAAGGACAGGGCTGATGCATGTCAAGGTCAAGGGAGGTCGTTCTCACCCTACTTCACTCTGGTGAGACCCCACCTGGAGTACTGTGTTCAGGTCTGGGCCCCACAGCCTAAGAAAGACAAGGATCTGCTCAAGTGGTCCAGAGGAGGGCCACAAAGATGATCAAGGGACTGGGGCACCTCTGCTGTGAGGACAGGCTGGGACACTTGGGGTTGTTCAGCCTGGAGAAGAGAAGGCTAAAGAAAGAACTTATAGTGGGCTTCCAGTACGTAAAGGGGACCTACAGGAAAGACAGGGAGGGGCTCTTTATCAGGGAGTGTAGTGACAGGACGAGGGGTGAAAGTTGTAATCTGAAAAAAGTAGATGAGGAAGAAATTCTTTACTATGAGGGTGGTGAGACATTGGAACAGGTTGCCCAGAGAAGCTGTGGGGATGCTCCCTCCGTGGAACTATTTAAGGCCAGGTTGGATGGGACTTTGAGCAACCTGCTCTAGGGGAAGCTGTCTCATGGCAGATGCGGTTGGAACTAAATGATCCTTAAGGTCCCTTCCAACCCAAACTATTCTATGATGTAAGAATCAAGAGAATTAGTGAATGTGAATTCAGACTTTTCCAAAGCACAAAGTTCCATATGCTGCAGGGAGCCGGAAGAAGGATGCAACAGGAGTTGCTTTTATTCCATCCCAATACACTCACTGATCCTTGACCTGGTCTCTTTTGAAAGACTGCCAGCTATAAGGTAGGGAACCTCCCAACAAAAGTGGGATTCCTGATGTGAGTCTTCCCCTCCACTCTGAGCATCAGTGTGGGAGTTGCTCCTCAAGTTGCTCCTTGCTGTGGTGCCTGCTAGACTAGCCACACTGCAATCATGCGGAGCACAAACCTCATCCTTTCGTTCACCTGCTCTCACCACAGGTCCTTTCATGAGTTATGTGCAAACTGCAGTCGTGAGCACGAGCACAGGCAGACAGTGAAAAATAATTTTATAGGGTTACTTTACACATCCTGACCCCAGCATGTTTCTGCTCATCCCAGGAGCCAGCTGGTATTGGTAAATTATGACTTGGGCTAACCACATTCTGTTTAGTGTCTGCAGAAGCACTTGAGGCTCTTCAACACTCATGCTTGCAAGAAACACCTGCATAGGGCAGCCAGAAAAGGTGAACAGAGAAAGCCTCATCCTGCCCTAAACCCCTAACATGCTGGAGAGAACAGGAGTGACTCAGCACAGTGGCTGCTGATGGCACCTACTCTCTAACACTCGGCGGCTGTTTGGTTTCCTTCCTCCTCTTTCCGTAGATGATGATTAGGCTGTAGGACAGACAGGTAATATTTTCGAAGGCATGTGATCCCAAAGGGAACATAAAGGTTTTTCTGGACAAAGAACGTCTTCATGGTGCAGTGCAGAGTTTTAGGGAGGCTGAACCAGCTACCACACTGTTTGGCTCAGATTCCAGTACTGGCATAGCCTAGCCAGGCCAAATGGATTATTTCATGACCACTGAGATCTCTATGCTGAGTTTAATTAAAAAGCATCAAAACTCTTTGTTTATCCATGGAATAGTAATGGCAGCTGGGCTTCTAAGGCCCCAAAGTGTTCAGGGCCCAGCTCACTCCTCACTCTTCTGTCCAACACCAGCCTCATCTTGGATGGTTGAGAGAGGTGGTTCTTGGTGACTGGAAACTTAACTATACTGCTACTGACAGAGTACTGATGGGTGGACAAATATCTAGAATCTGCAAAAGTAGCCTGCTTGGTAGTTTGGTCTTTTGATGTCTCTATGAACAAGCTTTTTTTTTTTTTTTCTGAGTTTTAATTTTCCTCTTCTGGTATCTCCTGCAGTTGGAAAGAGATAGAAATGAGGTCTAGCCATGTGCTTTACAAGGTTCGATTCGATGTTGTTAGAGCTGAGTCACATGCCTGTTCTGACCGATGCCATCACACCCATGAGACACACAACATGTTATTGCTCAGTGGCTTAGCAACATGCACCGTAGCCTGCCTTCTGTGAGCTTCTCACCTTTGCCTTTCCTTTCAGGGCCAGTATTTAGCAAACAGAATTTGCAGTGCCATGGTTACCAGCAGGCAGAGCTTGGTACCTTTGAGCCATTTGCCAGTGTCTTGGGTGATATCATCAGCTTATAATATTTGTTCCACCTTTTGCAAACTCAGCTTTTCATGGTATTGGAGCTGCTGGAGGGGAATTGAATTTTGAGGAAACTCTCAAGATTGTGTCATTTGGTCTCTCACTGCAATGATAGTTGAAGATTTCACATGCTGAAACGCAGGAGAACTTGTGTTCAATGCTATCTCCAGCTCTGACCAATGAGCTGTGACATCCAAGGTGTGTACTTTAATCCAAAGAACATTTGGGCATTTATATGGAAGTGAGGTAGTTCCAAGAGGAGAACTCCAGGTGGCCACAGAGCTGACTATGTCCATACTGGCTAAGGATTTTTGTAGCTCAAACCCTACCTCTGGCTGTACCCATTTATGGCTTGGAATAAGTCTGAAAACAGAACAAGTAGTGGTGCTTGCCCCAGGTGCTTTTCCAGACGGTCCCGATGCTTTCTTGATACTTAATAGCTGTGAATTCCATGAATGTGTTCAGTCGTCTCTTCCACTCACATAAACTTCTAGTGACCTAACTTATCTTTCCTTGAGCTGAACCCTGGCCCTGGGTTTCCAGCGTTGCACATGATTATGCTGCCGTTGTGCAGCAGGAGCTTTGTTGCTTTTTCTTCTTAATATTCTCCATCCTTGAGTTATCACAAATCCCACTCTGGATGTTAGAAACTTGTCCAACCCAAGGAAAGTTTCCTAAAAGTTGGATTTTAATTGTAATTTAATTACAGAACAATCCTGCTCTGTTCTGGCCTGAGCAAGGTGTCCCAGTGCCCCACTGGGTTTCTGGTTGCTCTTCCATGGCAGAAGCTGGAGATGATTGAGCAGAGCTATGCCCAATGCTGTGGACCCATCATGACTTTAAAGTATGGAAATGGGGAACCCAATGCTTTTATGCGAATGAGATGGCATAAATTCAGGCCAGGATCTATGTGAAACGTTTATGTATGTGTCTATGGTCGTTATACATGATGTGGAATTGTAAAGCACATCTCTGTGGGATTTCTGCACGAAAAATGTTTGGTGGTCTCTAAGCCTGTCCAGGCTGCTTGCGAACCTCACGCTAAGAGGTCTGGGTATAAGATATGTGTTGTGTTTTGTACTGAACTTACTTATATGTCAGGGGTGTCAGGGCAGGACCTGTGTTTTGAGGGTGAATTGGGAGCCTTGGAGCCCCATGGGAACTGGCCAGCTCTTAGCACAGGTCAGGGCCTCTGCGGGGCGAAAGGATTTTCTCCTCCTGGACATGTCAACTCCTGTGCCCTCTGGCCCTGCCACTCAGCCTCAGAGGCTGTCTTTTGTAACTGCTTTGCCATGTAAGGTCCCTAAATCTGTCACCCAGAGGAGCACAGATGGGGACGGCTGCATCCTAAAGAAGTGGGTGCTGGGTAAGCTCATCGCAGCTGAGGGAGCATGGCAATACAGGACCATGACAGCCTGTGCGGGCAATGTGGTGAAAGCAAAACAAACAGGCTACCCAAGTCCCTTTGCCTTTATATACAGGGGTCCAGCAGCTGCTTGCCTTGATTGATGGATGGCAGCATTGTCCAGGCACCTCCGCGTACCCTCCTCTCCTTCCCTCTCATCTTTCACACTGTGCTGTCATTCCCTCTGCTCCCTGGATTACCCTTGGCAGAAGCAGCCTTGGCAAAAAAGCTAATGAAGGCACTTACAGTCCCTGGGGGTGTTAACAGGCTTGCTGGCCCTCAGAGGCCTGCCACCCTCACGTTTCATGCTTGTTTGTAGTTTTGTTTTTTTCTTTACAAGCACAATAAAGGGTCTGGGAAACTGATAAGCAGGAAAGTGCCCTGATGCGCTTGGCACAGATCTGCCAGAAGAGCATGGTGTTGCTCTCCCAGCTGCCCCTCAGTGGCATTGTGTTTTCCTGCTGGTGGGTGGTTGGATTAACAGGTTTTCCCTGCCTGTAAATTTGAAGCCTGTCGTCCTCTGTGCTTCTCTGAATACTCCAGGAGAGCTCATCTGCAAGGCTTCCCAGTAACCTGGTCAAAAGTACCATGGTTTGTAATGTTGGGAGCCTTCACTGTGGCAGAGAGCCAGCCATGACGTCCCTAATGCGTGCCACTACCCTTGCTCTGCAGGTTTGGATGTGCTTACATAGAGCCCATGGATCTCTTTTCCTTTCACGCAGCAGCTTTTCTGGAAAGCAACCTGCTGCTACAGCTGACAAATGGAAGTGTATTCACGTACTCACTCCGGAGGCACTATGTACTTTCTCTCCTTGTTGCTTGTGCTTTTGAGCAAGTGATAACTTCCCTTTGTATCTTGTTTGACACACATCAGAGGAGAAGTTTATAACGAGCTTTCTTGTGTTTCTGTACATCGCTCATTTATCTCAAAGGTTATCTCTTTATTTTGGACAGGAAGAAGGTTATTTTTTCTAAGGTGATTAATTCTTTTCATTCTGGGGAAGAAATGAAGCTAACAGCTGCTTGGAAGGCAGTTTTTGAGAAATTTGCAACCAGTATCCAATCACAGGAAAGGAGTAACATCTGCATCTCAGGAGTTCAGAATGCATGTGACAAGGAGGGGGGAAATGTTGTGATCTTCTGTGGTCTTGCAGTCAGAGAAATGGAGAATAGGCAGCACTGAAGATCAGAGCAGCAGTTGCCTCAAGCACAGAATTCAAAGCTGCTGCTGTCTACCCACTCTTCTGGAGGGGAGGTTAAAGAAGTCTCTCTCTTGCACGTGCATGTGCTCTTTTTTTGGTGTGATAGAGAGGACAAAAGACTGGAGGGAGGAGATCCTCCTTCCTGCCTACGCATTTTCTTCAAAAGCATTGAATCTGACATGAAGACTTCCACTTCTTTGTGGAGAAGTCTTTGCCTCTTCTTCTCTCTGCCTGTCTGTGGCCACCTGTTTCTTCTCTTGCACCTTAGCTGAGTTCGGAAGCAGTTACGTTTTTCCTTTATTTGCTGCCTAGTGTCCAAGGTTCTATAACAGCTCATCACCTACGTTTGGCTACTGAATTTGTGCTGTGTATGTGGTTTTTGTTCTGATCCTTTTTGAGAAAAGAATGAGCTGTGATCTTTGGATGAAGGTCCAACATCTCCGTGAAGCTCACAGCTGTCAGAGTCTATTTGCGAAGAATTGACCATGTATTGCTTAGGCTGTTTAAGTGTGCTTTGTACTGCTGTGACACTCAGGTAATCCCTGGTAGTCAGTAGGCTCAGGAACTGCTGCAGGTAGTGTGCCCTGCAATATGGCTCTTACCTGGCAGACCATGGCTCTTTCCATCTTAAAAGCAGTCAGAACTGTGTTGAGGTTGAAATATGTCAGGTCAAGACTCAGCAAAGGAGGGTCTCAAACACAAAAGTGACTCTTAGAAGCTGTCTCTGAAACCCAGTGAAGCCATCGCTTCTTACCTCAACAGATAAAGTTTATCACCACATTTTGTCCTTAAATATGAGCTCACATTGGGAAAACAGACAGGTTTAGAAATTAGTTTGTGTGAAATTATTCATGCTAGGTTTGTTGGCTGTGTACCCACCCTGCTGGTTATTCAGACGTTCTTCACCGCAATGATTGTTCTGACTATGCACTAGTCATAGCTGCTGCGAGGAGTGTCTCATTGGTCACCTGCACAAAGAGCACAGCTTCCGCTACCCAGATAGCTAAAGCCCACAACATTTCCATGATGCCTACACAAACACTTTCAGGGTGAATGTATCTCATTAAAGAATGTTTGTGACCTTCCTTGTCTTTCTCCAAGGATCTTCCCAAATGAAAAGAAACCCCACCTCATCCGCCAACATCTTTTTTTCGGTAAGGAAAAATGTTCTCCATTGTACATGAAGTGAATGCACTTGAATGAAAATTGTTCCTTGAAATTAAGTATTTATTCAAGACCTCAGATTCAGGTATTTAAGCACCTAAGGCCTTATAGAAGCACCCAGAGGCACCAACCTTCAGACATTTGTTGTTCTGCAATACCAGGGGTTTGTCAGTCAGACTTTCAGGAGAGGTGAGATGGAGTCTGGAAGACAGCCTAATTCTGAGATACTATTTAGTCCATATTGTTCTCTCTAGCTAGAGTATTTTACAAACAAAAAGCTGAGAGTTAGTGAATTTAATGCCTCTGGAGAATTGCAACTTGATCTTCTGTCCTGCTTTATGCATCCGGTTGTCTGTGTAGTCTTGCCTATGCTTTGCAGGATTGCATTCCTTTGATCAAAATCATGAAGCCTTGGCTCAGCTGATATTAACAATGAGCCTGGCTCTCAGTGCTGAGTGTTAGACATTAGGCACACAACCCCATGATTGAGTTGCAGAGAGACAGAGGTATCTGACTTAAAAGATTCTCAGTATGCAAACAGTTGTCAGAAGATCTCAGGATGATTGCTTTTTGAATTTTCAGGACCTTTCCTTCCCCACAAGTGATCTTTGCTCTCTTCAAGCTTTATTTTCCCATAGTGTTGACTAGTTTTTTGTTTTGTTTTTTTTTTTTTTTGCCAAATCTATCCTGTTTTACAAGCCTCACAGTTTTACGGAGTTTTCATTCAAGCAATTGATTTCTCGCTTACAGCTCCCTGGGAAAACATGAAAGAATTTTCAGCCAGTTCACCTCTTTACCTAGTATAAATATGAAGATGAGAAAGAAAAGAGAAACATAAGGAGAAGCCATGCTGTCTCCAGAATTTAAAGTTATTCACAAACTACGCAGTACACAAGGCTTGTGCTTCATGGTTAATTGATCACCAGGTGGTATTTCTCAAAAAGCTTACCTAGTGAAATGCAGGTGCTAGCACCTTTCATGTTCATGCTCTTGACACAGAGACCCAGCTCCAGCAAAGCATGTGGCCACAAAAGCAGTTTCATTGACCTCAGCTGGCCAGCTTGTATGTCAGCCAGCGTGTGCTTACGTGTTCTGTGAGGTCAAGCCTGCCTTTGTGCCAGGACGGGCATAGGCAATGCTCACATTACAGCAGCTCGACAATATCCACTGCCATACAGCAACACACACATGGACACCTGCTTTGAAGCAAATTGCGTTTAACGTGTGAGGAAAGAGAGCCAAGCTTCATTTGCTGCAGGCAAAGAGCAGGACATAATCACTTGCACCACATCGGATGATGTGCAATAGCTCATTAGGCAATAGCAACTTCATCATGCACCAGAGCCTCATGTCCAGTGAGGGAGGAGGATGGGAAGTAGACTATCTAATTTCCTGGCATCTTTGTGTGGTCGTGTCATGACAGTAGCTGAAAATCTATCTTGAAGGTATTTTTTCTCAAAACTTTTCACTCTAGAACAAAACCAATGTACACGCCCCTGGTTTGAAAAGAAGTCTGTCTCAAAGCAGGAGGCTGAGCTCAGGTCTCCCAGAGTGACCATAAACGCTCTCCAAACATTAGGGCCCCTATCCAGAAAGCCAAATGCCCTTAGCTGTAAAGCCATACTGCCCTTGGGGACACTGATCTGCATTTTGGTTTTAACTTAGCATCCTCCTGAGGCAAGGCAGGTCTCCTCCTGTGCTCTTTGTGCTGGGATCACAGCATGGGATATTTCTGTAAATTATCTAATGCCCAAACTGAGGAGACAGTCTTTCTAGGGTTACCACTGAAGCAGGACGTGACCCTGGAGCACAGTATCCAAGCATCTTTGCTTACTATGGGAGGGTGATTGGCTACAGTGTTTCCCCTCTGCACCCAATGAGAAGGGCTGCAGGGCTCGAGTTAGCAGTATCTCGGTGATATGAGCCCCCATAGGGTTTATGTCATACCTATATTTCAGAAGTTACAGAATGTGAAAGATATTATTACCTAAGAAGCATGTTGCAGAGCCAGCTCCTCTGGCCTAACGACACCTTCTTTTTAAAGGTTTCTGTGTAATGCAAAATTAAAACAAGGGTCATGGAGTAGTTCTTAATTAGAAGTAAAATTAATTCCCCTTGCCCCATTATGTGGAGAATGAGACGGTTGTGCAGCAGTAATCTGACTTCAGCAGGGGTCCAACGTACAAGCTGAGACCTGGATTGGGAGAGCACAATATTTGTGAAGGACTGGTCTCATGTTGACAGTTAAGCTCACGATCTCCCTTCTGCATCTGAAATGAAGCCGAAATTGTTTCAGGACATGAATACCGCCATATTGTTTCTACTGGTGCATCTGTTAGCTAAACAGCCTGTTCAGATATAGTAGTGCTGGAAGTCAGATTTTTTTTAATGACTGAGAAGCCAGGCAAAATACTTTCTCCTGTTTTTAATGAAAAATTATGGAATTTTTTTGTTTGTTTGTGGTATTTAGTTCTACAGAATTCTTTCATTTATTTTTAATTCTGTAAAATTAATACACTTGGAGTATATCTAAATGAGGGGTTTAATGTTGTAGGAGTTGTTTAAAAAAACATTTCATCTACCGATTTTCTTCTCAGTTTAATTAACACTGTGGAGTTTGGACTTTTGTATTCTTTTAAGCAAGCTCTTGCTGGTTAACCAAAACATATCAATCAGAAGCAAAGTGTTTGCTTTCCATACCTGCTGTTCAATAAAAGCAGCATGCTTCTGTGTGCATCCCAGCACAGCAGAAATCTTGTATTTTCAAAATATTAAAATAAGACAGGAGACAGGAAAGCAGTGATTTTAGTAATTCTGGGCCTTGGGCTTCCTCTTCTGGAAGGAATGCCAAATCTCTGGTCATGCCTAAGAGCATCAGCTCCTGAATCTGTGACCAAGTCCTCAACTGTTGCTGGAGCATTTGGGACTAAGGAATGTAGCATGACAGATGTGGTCCCAGAAGTAGGTTTCCAAGCAGCAAATTGCAACAAAATATGGGACTGTGCACCAAAAACTAAGAGAAGGAAATTCTATGACCAACTTTAATGGCACAGCAGCTCTATTCCTACTTTCTGTATTACTAAGTGTGCCCAAGTGGCAGTATCTTCTATTTTCGGGAGTGGAGAAATCTGGAGGTGTATCTCATCTCCCAAGTGCAATGCCAAGAAATTGTTGCAGAATGATTCAGAAAGCCTATTATTGCCTGTGCATGGACTAGTCCTCATTGTTTCCCCAGCCTTGGGAAGCCAGTGGAACGACTCACCATATCTCCCCTTTGTAAAAATGGGCTGCTGCAGAGAATGACCCCCCCAAAAAAGTACACAGAGAACGAAATGCAGGCAAAGTTCTCAGTCATGGCTCTGAATTAGCAGAGATTTCCACAGTGTAAAGGAAGCAAGGCAAACAAGTCAAAAGGCTCATAGGTGTATGTGAAGGCTTTCCCCTTAAAGTTTTAAAGATAGGATACTGGGGGGATCAGATCACAAGCTAAAAGGCAAAGTTGGGGCATTATGAAGGGTTCACCTGCAGTTCATCTCAGAAACAGCTCTGCTTTTTGAGAGCAAGGAGCATACACAGATGCCCTTCCTTTGTAGGGATAGGGCCATCCTCCTGTAAGAGATAAAACCTCTGGATGCTAAAGGTGCCTTATCTGGCTTTGGAAAAGGAAAGGTGCTAAAACTTTTTTCAAATGACAGAAAACTGGTCAACATTGGACTTCGTTCATTTCCAGTCCTAATGCTCTCTGCAGGTCTTTCCATTTCGACATTTTTTTCTAGCCCTTTCCTTTTACCCACACCATCTGTAAAACTGGTTGCACTATATCCACCTAGGTGCCTGACTTTTGGTGCCTGACAGGCAATTCTACTCCTTCCTCTTCTCAAGAGTCATCAGGCCCAAGGGGATGGTGGCAGGAGTGACTGTTTGCAGGATGACACAAACTGGAAGGTCCTGTAAGGGTCACCAGGTATGATCTAAGACTTGCGACGTTTGGTAGGTTTTGAGGAACAAAACAGTAGAAATCCAAAGATTGTTTTTGCTTTCTCTCTTCCAACTTCATTTACTTGCTCATTAAATTCAGAAGCATGTAGCTACACCCATAGAAAATTACCGCATTTCGTAACCTTTAGTTGATTTGCGTATTTATGGGGAAACTGGTATTTCGGGACTATCCAACTGTGCCATCACTATCACCTTTTCACAGGTCTCTGTCTGTTTGGTTGCTGCAGAGAAGGCCTGATGTGTGTGTTTGCCTGGCATAGACCTGGCAGCTCCGTCGGCTGAATCCTTCACTGCAGGTTACTGAATCAGGAGAGCTCTTATTTGTAGATGGGGCAGATACTCGTTGCAGCATGCTCTGCTCTGTTTGTTTGGCTGGGTGTTGGTATTCCAGCAAAGACTTATCAGTGTGCTGCGTGCTGCTAATTACGTTCCTTTTCTATACCACCATGAAAGGCAGGGACTCTGCTGGCATGACAACTACAGAAGTACTCAGCCCACGGTTACTGACATGGGAGTAATTGCCCCCCACATCACCTCTCAGTCCCCTGGGATTTTCAGCCATTGTAAAATCAGTGATGCAGTAGGTATCCATGTGAGCTGAGAAGCAGGTGAGGGTAATCCCATCTCCTTGCCTGTCTCGAGGGCACAATTTCTGAAAATCTAGTTCAGTGGCCCCAGCCTTTTCTTTGATGGTCATAGTTGTGAGAAGGCAGTCTCTGGCAAGAAAATGCTGCTTCTCTCACTCTGTTGACCTTAGTTTTATCTTTTGAGTCTGGAAAGCCTTGTAGGTAGTACAATGGACATGAAGATTGATCACTCAGTGTCCCTTACATCTAATGCCCCTGTTTTTGAGTTGGTTAGACTGCTAAATCTGCTGGTGTGAAAGGTGTTGCCTCAGGCTTGGATGCTACAAGAGTCTTGTCCTGAATAAATAACGATTGAGATGCCCAAATTAGCCTAGGACAAGCACCATCCAACCCTCAGCATGTGTATGATGTAAATCAGAGCTGAGGGTCAGCTCCAGCCTCAGCTGAGGGATTTGCTGCTGCTCAGAGGTGGTAGCAGGCACTTGACACGGTAAAGCCCTCTTCCACAAGCCTGGTGGCCCCAGAGAGAGCACAGTCACAGTGTCCTCTGGTCTGCCTTCTGCAGGTATTTTGAAGATGTGACCAACGTGGGGACTTGCTTTTGGGATGTATAGACCTTCTTGGTGACACTGCATGGGCAAGAACAGGGTGTGTCATAACAGTGTAATGGTGGAAGGCCAGGCCATGGCTTCTGCTGTCAGCCTGGGGAACTGATGTCCAGCCACGTTGCAGTGTTGGCAGGAGAACAACCACAGCAGGCAGGAGGCTCACCAGGGAGCTGAGGCTTTGTGACAGCAGTGGAGAAGAACCAGCTGCAGCCCAGAGGCACCTGAAGTCACTCTGTAGCAGCTGAGATTTACTGAGGCTTTCAAACGAGGTTGGTCCACTGCAAGCTAAGAGCACTGCCTGACCGTAATGTGACCTGCCCTTCTTCTCAACCCAAGAGAACGAATACTTATTAAATTTTCTGTGACTGGTGGGAAACACCACTTTTCAGGAGATAGAGCTGATGCAAGGAAGCTTTGTGGAAGGTAACTGTAAAACATCTGTAAAACTCCCTGCCCATGAGGTGGGACTCTGAAAAACTGTTAGCCCAGGGTCTGTTAGCTTTGTAGCAGCAAACTGGAGATACCAGATGGGGACATGCTCACAAAGGCCAGGCCAATGAAAAAGACCAGAGAGGAGCAAGAAACTGTTTTCTTGAAAGCATTTCCAACACTCCAGTCTTCTTTTTTTCTTTTTTTTTTTATTCTTTTTTACTTCTCCCTTGTTCCTCTCTTATCACTGCATCTGTTGTCTCATCCATTTCTCATTCTCTCTTTCTCTTT